>NC_056746.1:375038411-375149266 GCF_019279795.1 Protopterus annectens
ATTCAGAGGCTGAGGACGCTACCCCTCTGCGTCCCCTCCAGAAGATTTTTCTTTCTCTGAAACTTTGCATTCCATGAGGGAACATTTCCAGTGGGATGGCCAAGATTATTCTGATTCTCAAAAGGCTAAGAGAATTCTTGTTTTTACCTCAGCACAGGCCTTTGGCTATTCCCCCTGTACTGGATGTTGTTCAGGATGTATTTTCTGAGGCGGCCCTTAACCCAGATTCTCTGCCTCCTGCCCCAGTTAAACCAGATAGATACTACAGGGTTCCGGAAGCTCACAAGTACTTGTATAAGAGTCCTAGGGCTGATCCAGAAACTATTTCTCAAGGCCCCAAAGGTGTTAAGGCTTCTGTGGTTACGAATCCAGTTCCTCTGGACAAGGATGCTAGGGCCCTGGATAGGTGGGGTAAAAAACTGTATACCTCTTCTACTTTGGCTATGAGAGCTTTAAATTGTCAATTTCATATGCTCAGGTATCAGAATTATTTGCTAAGTCAATTGAAATGTAAAGTTGATGCTTTAGCTGAAGGTGTTGACTGTAAGGAGCTTCAGGATTTAGTGCATGCTTCTGACCAGGTTGGTAAGCATTCTTTGCAGTGTGGTTTTGATGCTTTACAAGCTTCTTCCAGGGTGGCTGCTACTAGTTCTGTTGTTCGCAGACATGCCTGGCTTAGAGATCAGTCCTTGTCAGAGCATGTTAAGGCTCACATTATGGATGCTCCTTTGCAATCTGATGTTCTTTTTGGCCCTCCAGTGGAATCAGTTTTGAAAAAAATGGAGGAAAAAGCTAAGTCTATGCAGACGGTAAAAGACTTCTTACAGGTATAGCCCCCTAAGTTCAGTAGGAATTGGCCTGCTAAGGGATGGTCTTTTCCCTCTTTGGATTTTCATTCTAGGGGCAGGTCGAGGTGTGGTAGAGGTAGGGCTTCCTCTCAGGGCCCTGTTACTTCTAGACCTTTGAGTTCTTTTACCCCTTCTGCTGGGGTGGGCAGGGGTCAGTCCTTTCGGAAGCAGTCCCAATGACCTGTGTCTTCAGCTGCCGGACTCTGCTTTGCTGGCAGCTCCTCTAGGAGGAAAACTGGGGCTTTTCAAATGGAATTGGCATTTGGTTACCCAAGACAAATGGGTATTGGACATTATAACTCGAGGCTACAAGTTTTATTTTCACACATTCCCTCCTTTCAAAGGTATGCGGGATGTGCCTCATCAGCAAAGACTGGAAGCGCAGGCACAGATTTTTTCTCTGCTCCGGTTGGGAGCAATACAGGCAGTTCCTTCTGTGGAAAGAGGCACGGGGTTTTATTCCCGTCTTTTCTTAGTGCCAAAGAAGGGAAATACTTGGAGGCCCATTCTGGATTTATCCATTCTAAACACCTTTCTGGAAATTCCGAAATTCAAGATGTTAACACTGCAGCAGCTGTTGCCTATGCTAGGCAGAGATCACTGGATGGTGACTTTGGATCTCAAGGAGGCCTATCTTCACATTCCTATCAGGCCCAGTTGCAGGAAATTCCTGAGGTTTTGGACTGGGAATTTGCATTATCAGTTCTCTGCATTGCCCTTTGGCTTATCTACTGTGCCCAGGGTGTTCACAAAAGTCCTGGCTCCAGTAATAGCTTTTCTCCGGCTAAGGGGAATTCAAATTTATCCTTATCTGGACGATTGTTTGATACTGGCTCAGGGCGAGCACGAACTTCTTCGACATCTGCAGTATGTGATGACAGTTTTCAGATGCCTAGGGTATTCTGTGAACGAAATAAAGTCCAGTCTAGTACCCTCACAGGAGATGTGTTTTCTGGGTGTGAGACTGAATACAGCTACTCAGATGGCATCTCTTACCCCGGACAAACAAAGAAATCTTCACCTATACTTCCAACAGCTATCCGTAATGTCCAGGCTGACTGCAAGGACAGTCCTTCAAGCCTTGGGGTTCATGGCATCTTGCATTCTAGTACTTCCCAATGCCAAACTGCATATGAGGAAGCTACAATGGTATCTCAAAAGCGTTTGGACTCAACACAGCCACGATTTGGATACTGTCATCCGGATTCTACCTTGCATTCAGAAAGAATTTGTGTGGTGGGCTCAGGAATGTCACCTAAACAAGGGACTCTCTGTGACCCAACTGGAGGCAAGTCAGATATTAACAACAGACGCCTCGGAGTCGGCCTGGGGAGCTCATTTCAAAGGAAAATGGATTCAAGACCTTTGGCCCCCGGAGCTGCTTCACTTGCATATCAACATGAAGGAGATGCTGGCAGTTCAATTTGCATTGAAAGCATTCAAGGATCTACTTCGACCGGGACTGGTGTTGATTCGAACAGACAACACAACTGTCATGTGGTACATCAACAAGCAGGGGGGAACTCATTCTTACCCTCTTTGCAGACAAGCAATGCTGTTATGGGAAACTGCTTTGGATCTGCACATCACTCTTCGAGCACAGTTTCTGCCAGGAGCACAAAATTCGTTAGCAGATGTTCTGAGCAGACAGATGGTGGATCCTCACGAATGGAAGTTGGACCCTCAGGTATTTCTTCAGTTGACCATGGCTTGGGGAACTCCAGACATAGATCTGTTCGCTTCTCCTCTGAATTCCCAACTACCTCTGTTTTGCACAAGGCTGTTTCATCCGAAAGCCTGGAAAATAGATGCACTATCCTTCAGTTGGAGCAACCTTCACGTGTATGCCTTTCCTCCTCTGCCTCTTCTTCCAAAGGTCCTGTTGAAAGTCAGGAGGGACAAACCTTGCATGATCCTTATAGCGCCGGATTGGCCTCGTCAACATTGGTACCCTCTGTTGAGGAGCCTAATTCACGGGACACCTTGGCCATTACCACGGATTCCTCACTTATTGTCTCAAGCAGACAATCATTTTCTCAATGTCAGGGTGCAATCCCTACACCTGACAGCCTGGCGCATTCAGTTTTAGAGGATGGGGACCTTCAGCTCCCTCAACAAGTTTTAGATGTCCTTTTGGAAGCCAGGCATCCTAGTACTCGAAAAGTTTATGCTGATAAATGGAAGAGATTTTTTCTTTGGAGTTCAGCTAAAGGCCTTGATGTCACTTTGCCTAATTTGAGTTGTACTTTGCAATATTTGACTATGTTACTGGACAAGGGTTTGTCCTTCTCTTCTATAAAAGTGCATGCTGCAGCTATTTCTGCTCACTATGATGGTGATCCTCCTTTATTTTCACATCCTTTGCTTAAACAGTTTCTTAGAGGGGCAAAGAATATAAGACCCCCACGGAGGGCTCCTACTCCTGCCTGGGATCTTAATTTTGTTTTGGAAAAACTGACTCTGCCTCCTTTTGAACCTGCAGCTATGGCTGAATTGAAGTTGTTGTCCTGGAAGACTTCTTTTTTATTGGCTGTTACTTCTGCTAGAAGGGTTTCTGAATTACAGGCTCTCATGGCAGTGGAACCTTTTCTGATTTTTCACCAGGACAGAGTTTCCTTGCGTACTAATCCTACTTTTCTGCCTAAGGTAGTTTCTAATGTGGCATTGAACCAATCTATACATTTGCCTACTTTTTATGCTAACCCCCAAAATGAAGGGGAAAGAGTTTTGCATTCTTTGGATGTGCATAGGCAGTTATGGTATTATTTGTTCAGAACCAATGAGTTCAGGAGATCTCAACAGTTATTTGTTTCATTTGCTGTGGCTTCAAGTGGGAAAGCTGTCTCAAGCAAACTATTTCCAAGTGGATCGGCCATTGTATTGCTTTTTGTTACTCTCATCATGGAAAGGAGGTTCCAGTTGGGATCAGGCCTCATTCTACTAGGGCTACGGCCACCTCTACTGCTTTTTTGAAAGGGGTAGCTACTAAAGACATTCTGGAGGCAGCTACTTGGAGTTCTGTACATACCTTTACAAAGCATTATCATTTGCCTCTTTATTCTAGGTCTAGGGCTGGGTTTGCCACTGCAGTCTTGCAGGGCATGTCTGCAGCTCCTCCTGCTATTTAGTTGGCCGGCCTCCCTTTTTCCGTTGCTCTGGGATTGTACCCATTTGTCAGGACTGCAGCAATGGGAGACGACGAACATAGTACAGTTTTGTACCTACCATAAATGTAGATGTTCGAGGATCTCCATTGCTGCAGTCCTATTTTCCCTCCCTCCTTCCCCCTTTTTCTTTTTAGATTGGGGTTTTTGGGTGGTGTTTTTTTTTTTTGCATTCTGATGTCTGAGGCAAGAAAGACTGAGGTTCTGGCGTCGGTCATGCGCATTTGTACTGACAAGTACTTGCGTCTGTCTCAGGCACCCATGACCGACGCCGGTTCTAGCCCTTTGATATTCGGGCCGATGGTGGGCAGCGGAGTACCCATTTGTCAGGACTGCAGCAATGGAGATCCTCAAACATCTACATTTATGGTAGGTACAAAACTGTACTTTTTTTTATCATGTAATGCAGATGTTTTGCATAGCTATGTTATACTGAGAAGCATGTCACCTTTACAGGGACATCAGAAGTTTGGCTACAGTATTGGGTGTGATATACATGCAGTTGTAGCCCTGTATAATGTTTGGATTCCATACACACATTATGCTGTTATTCATACATCTGTGACTAGTTATTGTGGCATATGTACTCCATAACTTGACAATTCCAGATAAACAGTAGTATGTGTGCTTACTCCAGGTGTTAGGCATCCTATGTAAATTTCCAAGGCCAAAGGGCAAAAACCAGTAAAAATGATAAAAAATGTTGCAATACTCGACTGGAAATAAAAACTGCTTTAGTCACACAAACAGAGGCAAATACCACAACAACTAAACACTTTCACCTCGGGTTCCATAGACATCATCAGAGTTGCAAAAATTAAATAATGAATGACAGCTTAAATACCCTCACAAATTGTCCAATTGCAATAATTAACCAATGGAAACACATAGTTAATCCAAGACATCATTAAAACTTATTTTAATATATATATATATATATATATATATATATATATATATATATCTGCAAACCCTTTCAGAATAAAGTGAAATAAATTTTCATTCTACTCTTAAAACACAACATCACTAACTGATGATATTGGGTAGAACAGGAATTGCTTAAACTTTTTCTTAACTTAATTAGTATTTAACATAAACAGTCAAACCACACCAGTCCTTTGCTTTAATATGGGGGCTAAAGAAATGTTGTCATTAAGCCCCGGTGATACTGTGGCATTCAGTCTCATCTGCCACTTACTTTCTTTTACTGACACCTCCATTTTAGGGTCATCACCCCTGTCATTTTGCTGGACCTTATCGATCACAAAAAAAATAAACTTTTTAAAATTGACCCACTTAGTACTGTAGACGTAAATGGCATTGTGTGAATCCTTGTTTTTAATAGCCCTAACATGTTCCCCAATTCTCTCTTTTAATTTGTACACCGTCTTACCAACATACAAAGATGTACAAGTCACGTAACTGCCGAGGTAAACCAACATAGTGGTGTTACAACTACATTTCCCTGGGCATCTTAAAGTTTGATCATAATTTACTACAGTTGCATACCGACCATCATTAATGAATTTACAAAATTTGCACATCCCACATTTAGACATAAGGGAAACGTGACTAGATCTAAAATTCAATTCTAGTATGTTTTTAATATTCTTTCCCCTGCTGAACACTATTTTGGGCTTGCTGCCAAAGAGTTGCTTAGTCCTTTCACTAAAACAAACATTCCAGATTTTATTAACAATAGAACATATTTTTTTTTTTTTGTGATCGATAAGGTCCAGCAAAATGACAGGGGTGGTGACCTTAAAATGGAGGTGGCACTAAAAGAAAGTAAGTGGCAGATGAGATTGAATGCCACAGTATCACCAGGGCTTAATGACAACATTTCTTTAGCCCCCATATTAAAGCAAAGGGCTGGTGTGGTCTGACTGTTTATGTTAAATACTAATTAAGTTAAGATGGCAACACATTTTAAAAGTTTAAGCACTTCCTGTTCTACCTAATATCATCAGTTAGTGATGTTGTGTTTTAAGTGTTGAATGAAAAATGATTTTTATTTATTCTGAAAGGGTTTGCAGATATATATATGTTTTTTAAAAAGTTTTAATGATGTCTTAATGGCTTGTGGATTAACTATGTATTTTCATTGGTTAATTATTGCAAATGGACAACTTGTGAGGGTATTTAAGCTGTCGTTCATTATTTGATTTTTACAACTCTGATGATGCCTATGGAACCCGAGGTGAAAGCATTTAGTTGCTGTGGTATTTGCCTCTGTGTGATTAAAGCAGTTTTTATTTCAAGTCGAGTGTTGCAATGTTTTTCATCCTATGAAAATTACACAGAGTTGTGCTATTCATGCTAGCTAGCTTCTATTTCTGAATTATCTTTTTGAAACTGACGCTGCTATAAATAATTATAAAAATGCAAAATAAATATAATAAAAATAGCATTTTCAAACAAAATTGAGAATATGGTTGCATAAAAGGAAGGGCTTTAAGATGTGTCCTGCATACAAAAAGTATGAAACACTATTTGATCTAGTGTAGAAGAAAATGACAGTGGGTAGGGGCCCCCCCTCACAGCAAGAAGATCTTTGATTCAGTTCTCATATGGGGTGTCTTCTATGTGGAGTCTACATGTCCTCCTTGAATTCATGTGGGGTTTCTCTGGGTGCTGTTTTCCTCCTGTGGATCACAGACTGTAAATTGTCACATTGGTATGAATGCATGTATGTAGATGTGATATGGAAGAAAGATCTGGCAACCTATTTCCACCTTCACTTTGCCTTGAAACTCTGTGAATAGCGGTGGCAGTCCATGAGGTCACTCTCAGAGTTGGATGTGACTTAGAAGTGAGTGAGTAATTGAATAAAGATCAGCTGCTGAAAATGTCCTTAGTCTTACTGAAGTGATGTACACCCTTGGGGTCTTCAGCATCACCTGTTCTGGCATAATGGGAGTCCAAGCGAGCAGTAGCCTTGGACTATGTTCATTAGATAAGCAGCAGTAAAGTCCTGTAGAACATTGTTTGTAAATGATAGCAACTGAAAGATTATCTAAATCAGACAGCCAGTGTTCAGATTTAAGAACAAGGGCGATACAAAGCACCCAGGCTGTTATGCTCTGTCACAGTTGGAGCCAACCTAATTCACTCACAGTCAGTCCTGAGTAATAAAGCCAATCAGAGACAGCTACATGGATTACCACTTTTAACAGGTGACACCTACTCTTTAGCTGTCTGTTTGTCATTTAACAACACCCTCAAAATAGTGCAGAACAGGTATCAGACCCATATTTTTATTTCAGCATTTATTAAAGGCAACATAACAGGTTTGAGATGTTTAAGATGACTTTTTGTGAATGTGTTGCTGGCCTAATATTAACAACTTCAGTTTTGATTTCTGTTTGACTAAATATAACTTTTTTCAGTGTTAATTGTAGCTTACCACCAATAAAATAGCCCATTCAACCAATGATCTAGCAAAATTTGATATTTAATATACTTCAGTCTGAGTTTCATTAATTTGTGTTATTTACTTATTTCTACATATGTCTGGTATCAATTTTGTCAACAAAGATTTATGGCTTGGATGTGGATTTGTTTCATATGCATTTTTTGTTCTCATAACTATATTAATATTATTTGGTTATGTGTGTAATTAACTGGCAGATATCTACATAAAAGGCATCATGTTGTACCTTTGGACTTTCCAACGTTGTACAAAGACTGGATAGTGATCACTGAAGTGCGTAGAATGACAGCAATGAGTCAGACAGAGTCATCGTGTTCAACATTCTCAGTGTTTAAACTAAATGTCAGCAGTGGGGCTTTTGGTCTAAAAATGAAGATAGCACTAAATTTCAAAAAAGTCGTAGTTTGTAGCATGGCATTTTTTATAGCTAAAATCATAATTACAAAGTCACTATCAGCTTATTTGCACATGATAAATAAACTCTAGGAGATTACTTCAGAATTTAAGTTTGAATTCTGTGAAACAGCAGCTGACTAACAGCAACTTTTCCCAGACAGTGAACAGGTTAGAACATCAGAAAACATAATCCACTTACTGCTTGCAAGATTGCTTAGCTCATTTCTGTTGCCTCCTAATCACTAGGCCCAGTTGTACGCTTATGCTCACCCTTCTCACTGCCAATTCATTTAGAGGAATTCTTTGTCTGTGCCTTGAAATAGCAAAAGCAGCAAGTCCTTCTTGAAGTTGGTTGAGCATGTTGCATCAGCTGCTAGATATTATGCACCAAGGAATGGATCAGAACCTTACAGTCCTTTACATGCCTTCTGGCTGTCTATAGAGCATCAGCTCCAGGGCTGGCTTTAGACAGAATCTCAATTGGGTGTTTACAAGCTGATGAAAACTACAGCTATTTTTTTTTTTTTAATACTATTGAACAATTTTCCAGCATATTGTAGCCTTCATTTCTTAATGCTTCCAAAATTGTCTTTTAACATGTCAATACATTTTGACCTCATCTTCTGTAAACTGTAAAATAACATTAAATCAGTTGTATGTTTTAAATGCATTTGAATGGCTATTAGTATATGTCTTGTATACACATGACTGATATGCTTCTTTTTGAAATTCTAAACACTCGGTGTTCAGCAATTAAAGTAATGTTAGTTAAAAGTAAAAATGAAATCTAATAATTTAGGTTTGCAGAAAATCTTTCACAGTCATTTATATTGTGCATTTCAAAACTTTATAAAAAATCAGAATCTGATGATTTAAAGTTATCTGTAGTATTTTCCATGTAAAACAAGTGATACATAACCATCTGAATAGTCTGTATTCATTTTTATTTGAAATGACAGGACCTTTTACACTTCTTATATGCTGTCAAATATAATCACATACTTACTCTCTTTTAATACTATATTATTCCAAAATTAATAAACTCAACAATCAGTTCCAATCCTGAGTGACCATAATACTAAACACAAAAGTGGCTAACCTTCTGGCTGCAACACTCATTGAAATGTTCAAAAATATCCAAGATATATGCTTTCCTTTAATATCTCACTTTTATAATCAATAAGGAAATGACTGGATAGCCAGTTAACTTAAATTACTATTAAAACTTAGAGATGAGGCATAGCATATGTTGAAAGGCAATCCAACCCTGGTAATAGAAAACACTTTGTCAAAGTCAGAAACCTAGCAAGGCAATCCATAAGGTAACATAACAAAACTAATGAAATGAAATCAAAACTCTGATTAATTCCTCCAAAAAGGTCTGGAAGGAACTCACCCCACTAACAAGAAGGACCATACAAACAACTCTTCCACTATTGTCTTTTTAACAAAACATGTACTGAGTAATGTAATTTAGTACACTGAGGTATTGATTTATATTCCCTTAAAAGATCTCTATTCTCAACTTCCTTGACATATCTTTTCATTAGCTAGCCTTATATCTATCTCTATCCAAAATAAGAATGAATCTTTCTACAACTCCTTTAGAAAAGATGCCACTTTCTTGTGTCAGAAATTAAATTTATTATAAAAATCTTAACATGTCTGACCACTAGGAGTAGGCCTGTTTTTAGTTCCGAGTATATCTAGCTTACCAAATCAATAAATTGTCTTGTCCATGACAAGAATACAATTGATCAAACTACTTGGTATCATCTGCAGTCAGTGATGCCCAAAAGATGTTTTCCACAGCATAGAAATCTATATCAGTTCCTTACAAGGTTGTGCTTTACAGTTCAGTCAGCTTTAAAGAAACAGAACTTTTGTACATTTATTTGGCAAGTTAGACAGTGATGAAGTGCAGTTTCACTGTACTTGTCAACGTCCAGATACTATATATTTTTCTCTCAGCAGTACCTTTAACATTGCATTAGAAACATTACAGAGAATTGTAGGTTATAAGCAGTGGTACAGTTATTAATAATCTTCTACTACTTAAAATAAAATTGCTTTCAGGTGAGACTGAAATTGTGTTGTCAGTTAGCAGACTTTCTTAAAATGGAGGCTTAAAGTACATTATCTGTCATTTTGCACCAAGCATTTGGTTGGCATAATCATTTATCTTTTTTTTAAACAGATAATTGTTGGTTTCTGATTGAATTTTTTTTTTTACTGATAATGGCTTCAGAACTGCGTGGTGTGTTTTAAGGTCACTTATACAATGGCTTCAGAATTGTAAAGCGTTCTTTAAAGTTAATATGATTTTGCCACCTTTGAGTCTCTGATATTTTGTGTTTGCCTGTGAGATGGCATCATGGCATAACACTGGAGTTTCTGTCTACCTCTTTTAAAGAACAGTAGATAAATATGGATACAAAAAATATCCTCAAAGGTTATTTCAGTTTTGGATTATTAGAAATCATTTTCAGTGGTTTGTAGTACGTTAATAAGTTATAAATATGAACTTGCATGCATATACAGACAGATGAAAATGTTCTCAACTCCATACTGTTGTGAGGACTCCTTTTACAGGTTGTGAGGATGAAACAGCAGTGATAAGCTTAGAAAAGAAAATACAGAGGAAATAAACTGAGCTGTATTAAAGTTGTATGGAATTAAAAAAACTCAATAAGAGATAAGCCTTTTAGTAAACGTGTAACATTTAAATGAGGTGTGTAAAAGTTCTCATTTGCTACTATGAGAATGTATTATAGTTTTGAAATGAAACCTTTTAGATTTATTGATTGCGCAGACCTCTGCAGTGCTTGAATATAGATGCTTCTTGGAAGATTTTACACTAGGTCACATAGAGATGCCTTATGTGGATAGCAGCTTGCTGGCATTCCCCACCTCACAAATCATGTAAGTATGGAAACAAGGAAGCAGCTTCTAAAATGCAGATTAAAGATAAAGGAAATCCTTCTTGGGATTCATCTCCAAAAAAAAAAAAAAAAAATACAGTTAATAGATACTGTATTATTCAATCCAGGAAAATTCTAAGCATCCAAAAATAATTGCCACCATAGTTCTTTTTTCTCAATAATTTCAGTGATGCATCAATTATAGAAATATTTTTGGATTATTATATCAGTTTGGGAGTTACATATTTTCATCATTTCAATTATTTTTTCAAGTAATATTTTTAAAATTAGTTGTAACATATGCAGGTGTAGTATGTTTAAAGTTAGTATTAGTCATATAACAAATCATAAAAATTATAAGCTATCAGGCACTTTAAATTTTTAATTTTAAGGTATCAGGCACTTTAAATTTTTAAAGGGAGGTAAGGAGTGATTTCATTGGGTGTTGTGTGATTGGTGTTTACTTTGGAAGTTTTCTATATGGCATTTGTTGGTTTTAACTTTATTCTGAGGAAGTCCTCATTTCAGAAGACAAAGGTTCTAAACTTTTTGAAGTAATAAACGTTTGTTCTTAAACTGCGTCTTTGTGAACATTTTTTGACTGATATTTCCACACACTATCATGTATCTTTTGCCTGGCAACCAAGAGAGGGATATTTTTTTTCAAATTTGTAAGTGGCTTTGTAATACTGGAACAGTTTTGTAAGAATAGAGCACTTTAATTTGCTAAGTCTATTAGACATTTTATGACAGATCCTTTGGAGATGGTGCATTTTTCATTGTGTCTACTTTGTTTGAATGAAAATATGTTCACTTCTAACTCTTTCTTGTTAAAAATTCAAATGTTCTCTTTAATAAGTTATTAGACCATTTTCTTTAAGTCAATGAAGTACTATTTTTAAACTGGAATCATACTTTGCATTTGCCAAATATAATTTTGTAATCACTGAAATTACTTAGGTTGAGTAATCCTTATAACCTTGTATTGTTTTGAAAACTGAATATATTCTGGTTATCCATCTTATTTATCACCTTAATTCCAGATGTTGTGCAGGTATTGCAGTGTTGCTGTTTTGGGGATGTATTTACAACTGAAGGTATTCTGATATGAGGTATAGTTTGTTAAAAATCTTTACACCATCCAAGCCTAAGATTATATTGTCTGCAGTGTGTGTTAAGTGTCTTATCTCCGGAGATAGCAGTGGCTGCCATTTTAACACACACACACACACACACACACACACACACACACACACACACACACACACACACACACACACACACATCCTCATGTCTCTGTTTGTTTGTTTTGGGTAGTATAACAACTGGGGAAGAAAAGGGTGTAAGACCATTTTTTATTATGTCTGTATCCTGTAGCTTCTGAAGTTATTTTTCATTTTTAGCTATTACACAGAATATTATTCTGTGCAACTAATGCACCAAGTTGTGTATGTTGCAAATGTGTAGTAACATAAAAAGCCCTCCACACACTCAACCCAGCTGTTCTTAAAATGATTTTGCTTTGGAACAGTGAAAAATTCAATATTGTGAGAAGACCAAGACTTTTAGAGATTATATTACTTAAAAGTGACTTTCCAGGTCTGTGAATTTTTTTTTAACTTATGATATAGTTTCTGGATTAATTACAAAACTCCTTTATTGGCAATGGTTCTGTATTCCATCATTTTTGGAACTGGCTGTAGGTCTAGAGAAAATCTTTTAATTTATAATATGAACTGTTGTACCAGAATTACTAATTACAGAAACAGGTTTATTTTGTAAAGATAGTTTTATTTTTTGTATACTGTAATTTATATTTAGAACTTCATAAACATAATACTCAGTGTGCCTGATTTGTTTTGTAGGCACACCTTCATATTCTGTCTGATTACATTTTATTTAAAATTTTATTTGCTGTGATATCATTCTGTAACTTCATACTGAATTTGTTAAACATTTGTGGATTACTCTTATAGCATCTAGTAAAGTGGATACATTTCCAATATGGCAGATACTGGTTTCCATAGGAAAGGTAACTGTTTCACAATAAAACTTTTCTCTACATTTCCTACCTAAAGAAATATACAGTTTTATTTTTACTGCCTGGTCCACCTTAGTAATGCATATTAGCCCTAACCCTATCCCTACCACTAACCCTAATGTGCAGCTTACCTACAAAAAGCCCTCCCATAATGCTACCAGTACACAAGAAAGATCAGACACTCACCACATGCACACACGCACAGTAAATCTATCCCATAACCTAACCCTAACCCTAAAGACTCACAATTGTACACACACTTAATCTATCCCCGTATCTAACCCGCAATATAATCCTACACTGCACACATTCATAAACACACACACACACACACACACACACACACACACACACACACACACAGACCTAGTATACATCCCACTTACCTCTTGCAACCAAACATACATCCAATAAAATGTCTGTTCAGTAAACAGGGTGTTCAAACAATCAGTCCTGTGCTTTCAGACGTTTACCAAACAATGGTCAGCCAAACACATAGCATTCATATAGATATCTATCTATCTATATATATATATATATATATATATATATATATATATATATATATATATATATATATATATATATATGTCTATCTATCTATCTATCTATCTATCTATCTATCTATCTATCTATCTATCTATCTATCTATCTATCTTTGTATATGTATGTATGTGGCTCTGTTATGTGGGATTGAATGATCCAATTGTTGACATCATTCTAAAAAAAGGAAAAATATGATTTTTAAAACAAATGGAAAAAAATATGTATATATGGATCCTCTTTAGGAATCCGAAATCCCACTTACCCAAGATCCAAAAGACCAAGACGAAAAACCTGACATCCAGGAAGACTGACCATCTGGAACACTGACAAATCACTAACAGTAAGTAACCACTTGGACAATATGCTGTCCTTTGCCCTTTACCTCCACAGTAGTGTGATCTCAGACTTGGTATATTTAGTTAGAGGGAATGTGGGGGTGCAGCCCCCCACACTGGGGCAGGGAGCAAATCCCCCCGCATGGATGGGCGTTTTTGTGCTTTTGTGTTAGTGTGTTTGCGAGTTGGGTGAACGGTTAATTACTGTTAGTGTTCTGTTGGTGGTCCGGGTGGTTGCTCTTCCTGGATGTCGGGTTTTTCATCTCTATCTTTTGGATCTTGGGTAAGTGGGATTTTTGGTTTCTAAAGGGTATGTATATATATATATATATACATATATAAAATCTCATTTGTTTAGAAAATATTATTTTTCTTTTTTTTAAAATCTGGTGTGTAAATGCTACTGGGGATTTTATTTCTTGTCCTAAATGTTAGTCTTAATGGGCCTCCTTTATAAGGTTATCATATTATATAACCTCTTGTGCAAAGTATCCAACTGTCTCTACCCTGACATTAAATTCATACCTGACTCCCTGATAATCCAATAGTATGGATAAAGTCGTATATACATTGTATTATAAAATAATGCAGCAGAAACCACCAGTCCATATAATAACAAAGGTTTATTCAACGGAAGGTTAAATAGAGGTATAGACTTTTCTTGTATTTAAAGGTGAAACAACAAAAACTATATAAAGGACATTTTCTGTTAGTCCCACAAAGCAGAAAAAAAAGGGAAAAAAAACAAAGTGTCTCCTATTGATTTTAACAAAGTCTAAATGTGTTTTTAATCATCTTCTTTCTTTCTGAATTCCTAGTGGAACATATTGGGACAGATTCATTAACAGCTACAGGATAATGTGCTCTGCACAACAGGTAGAGATGGCAAACAAAGGGAAACTGTGAAATATACTAATGAAAGCATAAAGAGCTGAAGTATGTGCTAATTAACCAATCCAACATGGTGGAGTAATTCATGAAGCTACAAAGCACTCGTGTGCACTCAGTATAGGCTTTTGCCATTGATATCAGAACTCTTGGGAATACAGTCATGATTGTGCTTAGAAAAAAAATAATGCAACAGAAACCACCAGTCCATATAATAACAAAGGTTTATTCAATGGAAGGTTAAATACAAGTATAGACTTTTAAATTGTTGAGAGATAGGGTGGACAGGGAAACACTGGAGGAAACTGGGGGGAAACACTACGGCTTAGAGCAAGCACCTCATTGATTCTTTCGAGCTTTTTTTTAAAGTTGTTTCAGATTTCAACTTTCTGTTACCTAAGAAGTTAACCTGTGAGTGTTTCTGCCATTTCACACTGAGCTAATCAGAGGAAGGGCACTGAGCAAACTTGGATCTGTAATATACAACATTAAGTATCCTGTTTTTTGCTTATTTTTATGATTTATTTATAGCACTTTTATTGTGTGCTGCATACATTTATTAAGCATCTTTTTGTTTTTTTTTTGTTCTGATTTCCTGCCAAGGAGTGTATTATATTGTTTCCTACCCTCCCTCCCTCTGTATTGGCATCGTGTTCTTATACTTGGTGGCTTTGCAATTGCCCACCCCTACTGTAAATATGATCTGGGACACTCCTCCCAGTCTAGTGCCATTACCTCATTCTACTTAGTCCAGGGAGAACATCTGAGAAGGCCAACCCAGTTAGCTTCTGCTCCTCCTTTTCCCTTTCCACTTTACAAAAAAAAAAAATTCTAAGCTTGTTTCCTACCTTTCTTGTAAGTCGTCTAGTCCAGATACAGATTTCCTGTATCCAGGACTGTTTGTAAGCTTCTGAGCCCCCAAGCCTTTCTGTGTTGGAGGGAAGCCTTCTAGCTTAATTTTGTTTCTTAGAACTAGCCAGTTTTTTAGTTTCAGCACTCATATCTGTTTCTTTGAGCTCAGCACTTTTTCAGAACTCATTGTAAACACTAAATAAACTACAAATGACTACAGCACTCAACTTTCCTCACTTGTCTAGAGGAAAACAGTTTTTAGTACTTAATAAATAAGCACCTATCCAGGCATGTCTAAGGGTCAGCTCCCAGTGATTTCTCCTGTCTACCTGATGAATCTGGGCATCTTGGGGCAATGCAGCAATTCCCTCATGTACAAAGACAACCCTCTCCTCCTATCACCCAACACTACAACCGGTGAGAGATGCACTTATACAGCCAAACTGGAAGCAAAACTCTCTTCACCCAAGACTGGACTAGACAATCAAGAGGAGAAGGTAAACACTTGCACCACACCACACTCATCACATAGTCCCTCAAAACCTACACCACCAAAACACACACATAGAAACACAAAACACACACCTATATTTGCGGAGACTCTCAATAAAATCTACCCAAGCAACAGGGACCTCCAAAGCAGAAACACAAGCAACCTCCACTCCCCCCCAACACAACCCAAATGACACATAGCCCACAAACTCAGTGTGCCACTCAACCACAGCCCATAAGGCATAACAACGTAACCAACACTCTAATCATAGGTGACTCTATAGTCAGGCACACCTATGTTCCACTCACCAGGCTAAACAAGGATAAGGTTACTGACAGCTGCCTGTTGGGTGTCAGGATCCACCACATAATGCAAGCACTCATGTCACTCCACAACAAGTACAGATATGACTCTGTAAATTGTCCATGTTGGTGTGAATGACCTGAGATGTACCTCCTTGGACTACATGAAAAGAGACATGGAGGAGCTGTCCGATCCTGTAGCCCAGGCAGGTATGACCCTAGCTCTGAGTAGCATCCTGCCATCACCCAGAATGATACCACAGTACAAGGACAATATCATTGACTTCAACAATTGGCTAAGCTTCTGGTGTCATTCTAAGGGGATCCAGTATCTGTCTACCTGGGATGACATGATCGACAAACCACGATGCTTTGCCAGAGATGGTCTGCACCTGTCACCCTTGGGATTCCGGATACTGGCTAAGGCCCTTGCCACCCCTATAGTACCTTTTTAGGCAAGGTTCAAATGACAAATTCCTCACTGTAACAGGTACAAGCAAGCAAAATCTGAGGGTAATGCTACTCAATGCTAGAAGTCTAAACCTCAAAATGCACTCACTCGAGGCACTCCTTAAAATGGACATCATCGACATCTGTGCAGTGACAGAGACCTAGTTCAAGGCTCCAGAGAGCACCCCTGCATTACCAGGCTATAATTCATACCACACCTTTCTACCACCTAACCTGGACTGAAATACTAAAGGTGGAGTGGTGTCCATATTCATTAAGGATATCCACACCTCCAGGCTAGTTGCTCAGCATAATGCATCAGAGATTATCCAAGTGAAACTAACTCTGGGCAAGACCACAATCCAAATTGTAGCTTGCTACAGATGCCCAACCAAGTCCCAACATTCCCACTCCTCATTTCTTGATACACTGGAAAATATTAGGTTACAACCTAACACCCTAATAATGGGTGATTTCAACTACCCCACCATTAACTGGGAAAATTACTCATGTACCAACTCTTGTGCTCAACGTTTTCTGGAATTCATAAATTCCAATGCCTTAGATCAACTTATCCACACCCCCACCAGGGGCAGCAATATCCTAGACCTGGTCATTACCAACATGGGCAACCGGTGTTCCACACCAGAGGTCAATTCCTCATTGGTCAGATCAGACTACAAGCTAATCACCCTAGACATCCACATCCCATCCCCATCCCCCATTAGGGAAACCACCGTAAAAAATTTCTCAAAAGCCAACTTCACGCTTCTTAAGACAGAAGTGGCAAACTTCACGAAACCCATGCTGATGGACAATAGAGGTACAACTGCTGAATCTTACACAAATGCACTTTATAAGCACTTACACGAGTGCATGGATCATGCAATCCCTAACAGAACCAAGATGCTATCCTCCAAAAAAAGGAAGACAATCTGGTAGTCCCCTGCATAAACAAACTCTACAACAGAAGAAAGAAACTGTTGCAAAAAAAAAAAAGAGTAAAATCTCATGATTGGAGGAACTCCCTGGTCAGCCTCAGTATGAAGCTGAGATCCCTCATAAAATCCTCCAAAGCTAGTTACGAAAACAAAATCGCCACTGATTCTAAAGACAACCACAAAGCATTCTATAGTTATGTCAAGAATCTCAATGGCAACACTCAGATCTGCTCAACTGATATTACCAACATCCTGAAAGATAAGTTCAGTGCTAACTTTACCCCCCTCTCATCCCCTAAAGGGCCCATCTCTATAGCGGAAGAATGCAACGTTCCTGTAATCATGGCTGCACAAGTAAAAAACACACTCTCCAAAGCCAAGAACACAGCATCCATGGGACCTGACAACATTTCAGGCTGCGTTCTACATGAACTACAGAATGAACTGGCACCACACCTAAGTACCACCTCAGGCTTTGTGCCCACTGAATGGCACACAGTAATGGTTATCCCACTCCACAAAGGGGGAGCCAGCACGGACCCCGGGAACTACCGCCCCATTAGCCTGATGAGCCTGGTCTGCAAGGCTATGGAATGTATCATCATGGAACTTATAAACGATGACATTGGTAATTTCCAAACTCTGGACCCTACTCAGTTCGGGTTTGTAAAAGGCAGATGATGTCTCCCAAACCTGACAGACATCTTTGAAGCGGTCACCAAAACTGTACACGATGGTAAGGTGATTCACACAGCCTATCTAGATCTCGCCAAGGTGTTCAACACCATCCCCCACTCTGGAATTATAGACAAACTCACTAAACTAGGTATAAATTCCTATGTCACAAGATGGGTTGCCAACTGGCTCACTGACAGAACCCACACTGTGAAAGTAGCAGACTCCAAATCCAACTTCAGACCAGTGACACAGGGTTCAGTCCTGGGCCCTCTCCTGTTTGCTATCTACTTCTCTGAAATACAGGCTAACACAGAAGGTCTTTGTCTAATGAAGTTCGCAGATGACTGCAAACTAGGAGCCATAATCAAAACTCCTAACGATGTGGACATCCTACAAAAGGGCCTCACAGAGACAGATACCAGGTGTCAAAGCCATTACCTCAAGCTTAATGTCAAAAAGTGGACTGTCATCCCTTTTGGTAAAAACTCTGTATCCATGAACTACCACATAGGCGGTACTCTACTTAACACCGAAGGTGTAATAAGAGACCTTGGGACACAGGTGGACAGTAGTCTCTCCTTTGATAATCACGTCGCCAGTCAGGAAATCCTTCTATGTGGCACACCTCATCACAAAAGGTTTCTCATCTAGGAAAAAAGAGGTCATTGTTCCCCTCTACTTATCACTCATTAGACCCATTATAGAGTACAATGCCCTTTTTGGTATGTGCCTCACAAAACATCTACAATGACTGGAAAGGCCGCAGAAATACCTCACAAAGAGGATGACCAGCCTCAAACAGATGCCCTATGCAGACCGTCTCAAAAAACTGCAGCTTTACTCCATCGCATATCACCTACTCAGAGGCGATCTCTGCCTAACATGCAAAGCTATGTCAAACCCAGAGCTTTTGGACATGCTCCACTTAAAGAAATCCCAATCCCTCCAAGCTACATGCTCTAGGGACCTAAACCTTGTCACCACAATAAACAGAACATGCTGGAGGGATAGATTCTTGTACCAGAGACTTCCCATACTCTGGAACAAACTATCTATCTATATCAAACAAAGCTCCTCATTAGCACTCTTCAAGAAAAATCATGATGATTGGATGGGAGATAGGAAATTCACCCCGGGGATCACTTCTGTGGTTCTGCTCGACAGAGGCACAGGAAAATCATTTTCTTGGGTGGTGATAGCCAGGGTACCATTTGGCTAGGCTTATATAAGCCCTAGGGCCAATAGCCTAGTATCTACCTATGAACCTATTGATCTATGAAATATGTAACCACTGCTGCCACCACTCAGGTCACAGGGAAATCATAAACAGTCCATCCCAGTTGAAACAAAGGTATGTTTAGCATTATGTAAACTAGCTACTGGTACTTTCCAGAGATCCACAGGGGATATATTAAGGATATCACAGGCATCAGCCTCTAGAATATTACATCAGTTTTTAAATGCAATTTTATTAAATGGAAGGAAGCAATCTGTTTCTCATGAAACCCACAGGAGAGAGCAGGAACAATGCAGGAATTCTATGTAATAGCATGCTTCCCTAAAGTGTTGGGGGCCATAGATTGCTCACACATAGAAATAAAAGCCCCACCTGGTGAACAGGCAAAGAGGTGCATAAACAGAAAAGGTTTCCACTCTATAAACTGTCAGGTTGTGTGTAATGTCTAAGGGATCATCTATAATGTCTGTGCAGGTAACCCAGGCAGTTTCTATCACTACACATATGGCAAACCTGTGAGCTGTACACCAAGTTTGCTTGGGGTGACATTCCTCAGAGGTGTCTAGTATGAGATGGCTGATTATGGACTGGAGCCCTGGCTCATGACACCCATGAGAAACCCACAACAACACCACTGAGCAAGGATATAACAAGGCCCATGCTCAAACTAGAAATATCATAGAACATGTATTTTGTTTGCTTAAATCAAGGTTCCAGTGTCTAAACACATCAGGAGGTGCATGGTAGTGTAACCTGGGCATCTTCTGAACTACTTACAGTATGTGCCATGTTACACAATGTTATTCTCAGGAAACAGAATCAGCAAGGCCTGCAATGGCCAGGACCACAGTTTCAAGGACCGCAGGTAGGGCCAGTAGCAGCAGCAGCAAGTACAGACAAGGAGTCTTAGGAAGAAGCACCAGCTGCAATGGTGCTGGCAGATGGAGGAGTGCACAGTATGCCCTGGGTCTGGCTGAGAGGCAATGGATAGCAAACACAATCACTACCTAGGTCAAAGCCTAAGATCATATACACATACAGATAAGAAATCTGATGCCTGTCAGACTCTACAGCTTTTACTTAACCATGTAATGGCTGTGTTCTGATAGCGTCAGACAGGGACAACTCTCAAGTACACAATTTGTAACTGCAGTAATGACATGGTAAGTGTGGAAACTGCAAAGAAAAAAGTTATATAACTGATTACTCTCATATGGAAGTATGTGTATAGGTTCATATGTTCACAGAAGGTTACTAGGCTAATGGCTCTAGATCCCTAACAAGCCTAACCATATTTATCCCGAGTTGCCCCAGTTGTTGGTATTTAGGTGAAAGAAGTTTGCAGAGGTAAGGGTCTATGGTAGTTAATACCAACTTCCTCTGTCCAGGAGAGACATGGACACCACCCCAGGAGTGAATTTGTGGTCACCCAACCATTAATCTAGGCTGTGTTTGAAGAGGGCAAGGGAGGGGCTCTGTTCCATGTGAATTGGAAACTTGTTCCAGAGAAGTGGCAGCCTCTAGGAGATGTATCTGTCTCTCCAGGATGACCTGTTTATGTCAGAGGCTAGGTTAGGATCTCTGGAATGTGTGACCCTCATGCAGTTTGATTTACAAATATGTAGCATTTACATCAGGGCCAGGTCAGACACTGCCCTGTAAGCCAGGCACAGGTCATCCCTTAGCCACCTGTAGGAGACAGAGTACAGCGACAGGGCTTTCAATCTTTCTGCATAAGACTTGTTTTGTGTACCCTATAATTTCTTGGTGAGAAACCTCTGTGGTGTCTCCAGTTGTTGCAGGTGTCTGTGAGGTACATGCAAAATGTAGCATTATCCTCAATTATTGGTCTGATGAGGCCCAAGTATAATGGAATTATAACATGCTTAGATCTAGATGTGATCCCTTTACTTATAAAATTTGCCACACAGAACGATTTCTTAACTATGTGGATATGTGATGATCAAAGTTCAGATTGCTATCAGCCCAAGTTCCCAGATACCATACTACTGGGTCTACACTTAGGGGAGTGTTATATATAATATAATTAACAGGGATGTTAGCTTTTTGAAAGGGAATAATAATACCTTTTTTGCATTTAGCTTTAATCTGTGGCTTTGGCACCAATCATTTGTCTGTGTTAACCCTGTCTGCAGTATATTAACATTGTTGGGAGACTCAATGAGTGCTCCTAATTTGCAATCATCAGTCAACTTGGTCAGTCACAGGCCGTCCAAGTTTGCATGGACATCTGAGAAATAAATTCTGAAGAGTAAGGGGCCCAGCACAGAACCCTGTGGTACACCACCGGTGACTGGTCTTTTGTAGAGGTGAAGTCACCCACTTTGACAGTATATGTCCTGTTGGTGAGCCAGTTGCCTACCCATCTGGTAATATAGGGGTTAGTTCCCAAATGGGAGAGTTTATCTATAATACCTGAGTGGGGGATTGTGTCAAATGCCTTGGCTAGATTAAAATAGGTGGTATGCACTCTCTTTTCCTCATTCAGAGCCTTAGTGACTTTCTCGAAGAAGTCAACCATGCAGGCATGATCTACCTTTAACAAATCCCAACTGAGTTGGGTCTAGAGTTAAGGTTATCTATGTCTTTGATAATAAGGTCCACAATGATTCTTTCCATGGCCTTGCAAGTGAGGCTAGTCAAGCTTATGGGTCTATAATTCCTAGGGTTGGTTGATGGTCCCCCTTTGTGCAGAGGGATTACTGTTGCTGTCCTCCATTCCACCAGAACATGGCCAGTTCACAGTTGTGGTTAAACGGGAATCCAAGTGGGCCTGCTGGGTCATGTTTTAAGTTGTTTAAAAGGCAACTTGGAATATTGTTTGGTCCTATCGATGCCAAGTTTTTGGCCTTGGACAGTGCCAGAATGACCTGCTCTCTTGAGATAATAAGCTGAGGAGTCATGGTGGGTATACTTTGGGGGATGACTGGAGGGGACAAGGGGTGAAATTTGCTCCAAATCTGTCAGCTAGCAGGTTGGCTATTACCTTCACTTGAGTTTGGGTGATGCCATCCACAACCAGTTCACCACATAGCTGGGTATTCCCTTTTAGATTTTGGATATAGTTAAAGAATACCTTGTGATTATTCTTAGCTAAGGAGGCTATTTTTGCTTAATTAGCTTTGGAGTCCTTAAGCAGAGCATTAAGCTGAGGAGTACAGTTATATCAGTAATATCTTCTCTGTAGGATTCTTGCAGTATACAGTTTTGTATTAGAAACAATAGTGTATGTTAAGCATTTCAAATGATCATAGTCTGTAAAACACGGAACAGGTCAGTTATACCCTCATTTCCACAACTATACCAAGAAGCAAGACTGAAGTACTTAATCCTTCCACTGCTGTACTGACTACACTAATTGAAATATAATGTGGTTCAACAAGTATAGAAGCAGTCATTCAAAAATGAATAGGAAAAAGAAATCAACAACTTTTCTTTTGTAATACATATTGGTAAATCCAATGTTGTGAATAAGCAAGTATTAGATATACACTGTGTGCATCACACATATTTGCAACCCTAAGTCACCAAGACATGTGTAAAGGGTAGGGCACAGTCATCATCATTTGCACATGGTGGGGATGGGGGGTAGGAGGGCAAGGCTGAAACCAAAGAAGTGAGTATGTGCAAGTAAGAAATTCATACATCTTCCAGATTATACAGTGCTCAGGGCCAGTAACAATGGATGTATAGCACTCAACAATATTGTTTAGATAGTTTGCATGTATGAGAAGTGGTATCAGTAAGTGAATTGTTTTCATTGCGTGTTTGTCTGCATGAAGACAATCAAGCCCTGTGCTTGAAATACATCATGGTATCTTGGACAGGTGTGAAACATGCTTGGTAAACTATTTGGTTCAGTGTTGTCAATCCTTACCATGAGAACCACTTCTGCTATGAGTTGCACTGCTACTTCCCTGGCCCTGGCTAGATGTTAGGGTGCTACCTAAATATGAACAATGTCTGCTAGATGAGCTCTCCTTACTACTACATCCAGAACCATGACCCCATGGACTACCATGTCTGGGTGTGGACACTGCAATCAGTGAGGGAGCAGTAGATGTAGTGTCACTGTGGGAATGGGATATTGCACAGCCATGTCTGATAACACCAGAAGATGTAGTGGATCACTGGCCATCCTCCACCAACAGATGTTCCATCACAGAAACTGCCCAATCCAGTGTGTTGTCCATCCTGGCTAAGGAGTTGTCCACATGGATTAGGGAGTCACAGCATTCAGTAGTCAGACTATCTCTTCTGAGGCCCAGGTGGAATGTGCCTATGACTCCACTATGGCACTGCACATATGTCTGGCAGCACCTAATGACACAACAGCTTCAGGCAGAGAGTGGAAAGCAGGATTCCTTTGAGCACCCTTACCAACCCTCCTGTGTGGCAAAATGCCCTCACTGTGGCTACCAGGAGAAGCAACTGGCTTTGCAACTGGAGTAACCACACTAGTTTGATCAACCATGTCACCCTCAAATTGTCATATATCCATGGGGTCTGTATCCTGGGTATGTGTAGGCATACTTACTGTGTCCAAAAGATAGGCAGGGCATGTGGAAGTTGCAACTTCAATGTCAGACTAACCCTCTGCACTCCCAAACTGTGCCTCTTCATCACCACTATCATCATCAGAGGCTAACGGTGCTCTGATATCAGGTGGTAAGAGTTTCACAGTTCCACTCTCATGCTTACCTATGATAACAAGCAATAAAAACAACAAACAAAAAAAAGAGAATAAAGTTGATCACATTTTCCTTATACTAAAGATGCTAAAGCCACACAAACTTTACTGTCATATAGACCTGAATCTACTTTATATACAACATTAACAGTAAACACATGTTTGCTTGCCATGTACAGGTGGGCTGGCAGTCTGCAATCCAGAAGTGTCTGTATGTGAGGAATGGAAAGGAAAGAAGTCTGCCAAGTATCATAATGCAAATGGAGGAAGAAAATGAGAGCAATGCCATTCAGAGGTGCAGATTAAAAATGTTATCATAAAAAAAAAATAGCAAACAGATGGATTCCCCCAAACCCAAAGCAAAATCTACTACTGACTGTAGTCTGACTCACAGTTATCACTCTCTCTCTCTCTCTCTCTATATATATATATATATATATATATATATATATATATACACTATATATACATGTATATATATGTGTGTGTGTGTGTGTGTATATATATATATATATATATATATATATATATATATATATATATGTGTGTGTGTGTGTGTGTATGTGTGTATGGGTGTACTTCATATTATTGGATTCTCACTTATCTGAAAATTACATTCACAAGACGAATCTGCCAAAAACTTATTTTAACAAACACCCGGATCACCGAAGTTGTACTCTGGCAAACTAACCACCTGACCAACATGAAAAAAAAAATACGAACCAAAGCAAATCAAACCCACCCAAGTGGGGGACTTCACCACCCACAACCCCTAACTAAATATAACAACTCTGAAATCGCACTATAGTGGGGAAAAAGGCAAACTTCACCATGGCGGCAAACTGGTTAGTTTCCTGGAGTACAACTTTTGGTGATCCAGGTGTTTATTAAAATAAGTTTTTGGTGAAATCGTCTCATGAATGTAATTTTTCGTAAGTGAGAATTTGATAAAATGAAACAGACCCATATATATATATATATATATATATATATATATAGATAGATACACAGACACACACACACACACACACACACACACACATATATAATATACATATAATATATATATATATATATATATATATATATATATATATATATATATATATTATAAATGAATATCAGACATCTTAGCTAGATGCATATGAAGCTATAGCAATGATACTTGCTTTTTGCATAACTGAAAGATCTGCTTGTCACACTCTGGGTCTGCTGTCCACATCTGCAGCAAAGTCAAGGATTCTAGTGTAACCCTCTGCTGAGCTATCTGGATCCTTGACATTGGACATGGACTTCTCAGTTTCAGTTATTGGTGGTTTGGAAGCAAGACCACCCCCTTAAAGCCAACCGTTCCTTGGCAATTGCAGCAGCCCTATGGCAGGAAGAAGTTATCATGTCACTTGTGCAATGTTGTATTTGTGAGTAGATTCCCGCATGCCCTCTGACTGCATTAATGTCATTGGCCACCAGTTGCCATATAATAACTCAGGCAGATTGGTCACCTCTACCTCTCCCTAACAGAAAATCTCCATTGTAAAATAAGGCCTGGATAATGACCTAATTTTCTGCATCACTATGTGGTGGCTTACAGTGTACACATTTATTCTTGGGTGTCATTTCCCTGTATGAGATGAAACAGAAAACAGAAAAAATACATATATAATACACAGACAGTATGTCTGTGAGCTCATTTCTGTGTGACTGCATGCATCAACCATGTGCACAAACAATTTAAATGCGTTGATGGCTCAATATGAAAACACCCATGCCCCCCCAATAAAAAATATATATTTAAAACTGAAATATCAACACAAATCTTATTACACTTCTGTAATGGAAATAACACAGGTTTAATTATGTAATACAATGCAGAATTAGCAATAACAATTATAAATGTAGCATTAGAAAAGTAACACCAAGCTATTTCTACTGCCATATCCACTGCTGTGAAGTTGAGTCAGGTAGTAATACAAAAACAGAACAACATTTTCTTTTCTTGCTAACACAGATAAAAATGCCAGACATTCCAGTACAATCATCTGCAATAAGTGTTGAACCATGGCATGCAAACTAAAATAATTTGTCATGTAGCATTCGGTAGAATAATTGCAGAAATGCAGACATGGCTATGGCAAAAGGAAGGGATAAAAGAAAAAAGATGAAGAATAATGAAACTGCTTTTCAGCAGTTACAGCAATTCATTTTCTAATGTTAAACTAAAAGCATTATTTAAGAAATAGCAACATACCTTGACAATACAGTAGTGTATAAAATAGATAAATCTCCCAAAGTCTTGTTTTTCTATCAGTATCTCTCCAGTATGTTACAAGGCATTAGGTACACAATTACCTTTATGTAGTGCAGAGTCAGCTCTGCGAGCACTGTGAGTATGCAAATGAGATGTGAAATAAGTAGCATTTCTGAATACCAAAAGTTGCACTAAGTATAGGGAATATAAACATGGTATAAGGACCTACAAGATTACATGCACACACCCTAGCAATGTAATGACACACATTGAGAAGTGTTTCCTGTTAATGGCTTTCAGGTGTCTATGATTACTCTGGCAGCAGGACCAATCAATATTCACAGTCTGTCCTCTTTAATATATACCTGCTGAGAGTGTTTCAGGGAGAAAAGACTTAACAAAAAGTCTGAAAGTACATTCACTGATTTAGGAGCTCTACAGCCCTAACATTCAAATGCTGGCTTAAATGACCACAGTTACTACCCCTTAGTAAGATATATTGTTTATATTAAAGGGAGTACTTTAAACATTGCTAAAGATGACATATGGCAATAAAACAGAGATAAACTTACTATTATGAAAGCATAGATAATGAAATGAGGCACCAGACAGAAAAGGATACACCTTCAGTGTTTGCAGTATCTGTTTAATATTATGTGAGTACATGGCTATGCTATTTGCAGTATCACAATCATCCAGACATTTACTGTCAAATGTGAAAGGACAACTTCCATAACTTTTTTCTGTTGCACTTTCATTGTGACATTATGCATTGTTGCACTTTCAATGTGACTTCAAACAAATGTCTTATCATCACATCTAAAATCTTTTTCGCCTTGCTAACATGCTAGCTTGTTTTGTGTGAGGCAGTATGGGAGATACTGTGAAATGATTGCTTTCAGTGCCCTCATTTGATGGCTCAAATCCATTCAGGTCCCTGTTGCAACATAACAAATTTGTTTGAAGTTGTACATGTAAAGTATTTTATCTACAATAATTTTTAAAAAATGTTTTCTTTTATCATTTGTATGACATTTTTTTTCATTTTACATCATTGTTTGGCAGCATTCAATAGCATCAAACTGCATTTCATTGCCCGAGGTGAAAACTGACAAATTTTATTTGGACTGCCATCAACAGCACAATGAAGGCTGGCATTGTTGCACTTTACTCAGAAGTCTATACAGTACTAAGTGAATAAATTAAAGCTGTTACACTCTTATCTCTATGGCATGATGTGTAAGGGTATTCAGCTTAGAGAAACAGCACAGATGATGCAGGTATTGAAGTATGTTCCCAGATCATTTGACTGAAGGAGTTCAGTAATTCTTGACACTCATTTGTTATGAATGTGCTGATGTAGGAAACTCAGTTGAGTTCAGTATTGAATAAAACTGACAGACAGATAAGGCATTTGAAATTATGCAAATATGAATTGTGTGTGCTATGTGAACAATGAAAGCCTTTATGCTGTTCCCTATGCCCCTTCAATGACCATGACATTACAACAGAATAAGATGTTCAGTTCACAAAAGAAAGTGTATCACAGTGATACAGAACGTCACACAAATTGCTTATCCATACAACAGAAGTCAGCTAAAATCCTTGACATGGGTGGAACAAACCACTATCTGCAACTGTAATTCACAATAAAAAGATTTTAATGCAAACAACGTTAAGCGCTTTCACTCACAAACTGTGAGCTTCTTCAGAATGTTGAAACAGTTAATACAGAATGTTTAAATATTCATTGTTGGTACCTAAAACCTTGTCAGCTTCTTAAAGCTGAAGTGCCCTTATAAAAACTTCCTAGTAAAGTTTATTGCTAAAAACGCATCACTTTAATATCTCCTCTCAGTTAAAAATACTATAACATTATACAAAATATAACAATTATGTACATCATAATAAAAATGCTATCAAAAAATTTTCATCAAAAATATACAATCAATTCTTTATTTCCAGTAGGGGTTTAATGGGTATATGTTCATTTAAAACTGGTGGTGTCGCTGCATCAGTCAGCAACTGCCACCATACCTCTTTGTAAGCTAATACATTTTTACTACTACCTCCCCGAGGATTTTTCAAGACATTTTCCAGGATAGCAAATCTAAAATAGTGATTGTCTCCTTGATTGTCTTTATGTTTAAACAGGGCATTATTTTGATATTTTGTTCTAATACCATATAAATGAGAATATATTCGCTTCCTAAAATTTCTCTCAGTTTTTCCAGTGTAGAATGCTGAGCATGCCATACATTTAGCTAAATATATGACCATTTTGGTGTTACAATTGCCCTGTTTAAAACATATTTTCGTCCTATTAATATTATTTAATGTCAATCCTACGTCCTCACAAATGGCAAAGCACTGATTACATGCGCCACATCTCAATGTATGTATGTCTCTCTCTGTTATTTTTGCTTCCAGGCCCCTTTCTAGAAGTGTTTTCAAATTACTCCCCATCTTATAAATGAATAATGGTTTGGGGCCTAAAATGTCCATCTTCTCCTGGTCTGTCAACAATACATACAAAGTTCTACATAGGATTTCTTTAATTTGATTTATATATGGGCCATATTCCAATATACATGCCCTATTATATGTTTTTTTATTTTTTTCCATCAATTTTTATTACATTATTTCTTTGTTCACCTGTATACTTAACTCCTAATAATGGGGTATACTTCTTTCCCCATTCACTAGTTACATATTCCATAACCTCTCTCATCATTCTAATATCATAGCTTCTGTCCTTAAATAAGTCAAAGATGTATCCAATTTCTTCAGTCATATCCCCATATTCAGATGTCATCCTCATTGCTCTAATGCATTGCCCCTTAAAGATGTTATACATTAATCTTCTAGGGTGATTACTACTATATTCCACATATGAATTTGAAAAAGTGTTTTTCCTGTGAATCCTTGACTTAAAACCTGTCCCACCATTGGTTATATATGTATCCAAGTATGCCACTCCTGTGACACTACACTCAGAAGTGAACTTTAAAAACTCACTACTTCCATTAATTTATTCCATAAAACTGTTGAAAGAGTCCTGGTCACCTTCCCATAGAATGTAGATGTCATCTAAAAATCGAGAATAGTATCTGATGTTACTGTAAAATTTACTCTTAAATACCTTCTCCTCTTCCCAATCAAGCATGACAAGGTTTGCAAAAATGGGGGCACATGCTGCCCCCATAGCAACACCCTTAGTTTGTCTAAAAAGTTCACCTTCATAGTATATATAGTTGTTGTCCAGTACAATAGACATTAATTCCATAATCAGACAAACTCTGTCCCAATCAAGAGTGCTATGTTTCCTAATACTATTGGTAAAGGCCTCTATTCCTTCATCCCTAGGTATACATGAAAATAAATCTATCACATCAATAGATGTGAACAAAAGGCCATTTTTCCACATATCAACTGGGTAATTCATTAAATATTCCCAGGAGTACTTGACCATATGCGTGATATTAACATAAATATGTTTAAGCATAGAGTCTGCCACCACACCTAAGGGGAAGGTCTTAGATTTACTACCTGATATTATTGGTCTATATGGCGGATCCATTATGTTTTTATGTACCTTGGGTATACCCACTAGGGTTGCCAACATAGGATGTTCTACTTTTAGGAATTTATATTAATCCTCGGGTGTCCATCTGTCCAATAAGAATTCTTCAATATGTAAATCTATCCATCTGTAGGCGATGTTAACCTCATTCATAGATACTGTTTCATAATTCCCTGAGCCATGAAGGATGCCATGCATTTTAATACTATATTCAAGACTGTCATAAATCACAATGCCTCCACCCTTCTCTGGTTTCATTACCCGTATACTATTGTCTGTTCTAAGTTTGTTCAAAACATCTTCTTCTTCCAATGTTAAGTTATGTTTTACTTTTTTCTTTATATTTCGGTTATTAAACTGATAGATCTGCTCTGTTACCAACCTATCATATAACTGTACATTGGAATTCATAACTGGCATAAAACTTCTTTTCTTTTTTAACACGTTGTTATTCACCATATTATGTTCATCTTTATCCTTAAACATCAACGCTAAGTTTATTTTCCTAATAAACATTTTGAACTCACTCAAACAGTCCACTAGTCAAAAAAGGGTTATGGGAATAAACTTCATTCCCTTAGACAAAAGGCTGAAGTGCGCTTTATCCAAAACAGTTTGTGTATAGTTAAATATTTTGAAGTGTTTGTAACTGGAAATGACACCTTCATTCATGATTTTCGAGTCTTTTCCTAAGTCAACTATATGATTATCTGAAATTCCTACTAAATTCTCTCTTCCCATTTGTTCGGATGTCTGAAATCTTTCTTTTTCCATTTCCCTCCCCTTCTCCAACTGTTTGGGTTGCCAGTTTTGCACTCCTGATGACAATTTTCATAATTATTCTTCCCTATATAATTTGAATAACATTGAGAACTTTTCACATTATGTTTGTCTGTGTATGAATCAGCCAACTGTTGTTCCCCTCCCCATTGATACAAATTGCCTTTGTTATACTGCTCAGTATCTCTTATTATGTTCTTACTTTTTCTATCAAATGCTTTATTAGTTTTGGATTCTGCTAACTCAAATTGCTTTAAATAGAGCTTCTCCCAATTCTCATACATTAAGTCATTGAGAATGACTTCATTTAACTGTTCATCTTCATTCATTACTTTATATAATTTTTCATCATTGTGCTTAACTAACATTTTCATGTATTGTATTCCAAATGAATCAAACATTTTGTTAAATTCAGTTATAACTTCACTAGTTATATTAATTCCCATAGGTGCCTTGTAAAAACGTAAACCTACAGGTACTATGTTAGTATTAATGCAATAAGATAAGTAGGCATTATCTAGTTTAATAGCATTTATTACATTCAGTTTTTTCCCAAACATGTATATCAAATCTTTCAATGTTCCTTTCAATTTGTTAGGATTGAATTGCTCACTAGCTTTGGCTTCACAAACATTGTCAAAAGCACAATGAGAATCAAAAAAATGTTTTAAGAAAGATTCTTTCTTCCTTTCTTGTACATTCACTTTCTTCAAATTCAAATTGTCTTTATTAATGTTAGAAACAACAGTACCTTTGTCAGTAATGCCGAAAGCATTAGTATGCGAATATGTCCACAATTGCTGGCTGTATTTAGGCTTGGTACCAGTCCATTTGGCCTCCTCCATGAGGTTGCCAAATGAGAAATCAAAAGTGAAATCCGTGGCTGCAAGCCTACTACTACTTGGTTCCACTCGAGTAGGTAAAACAAGCATATCAATACCCTTTACGTTGTGGTGCCTCTGTTGCTGTCCATAAGGTATCTCTGGTGAGGAAGTAATTATAACTGAACTTTCCTTAGGAGTTGGCCTCCTGTGCATGTCATCCAATCCATCCATATGTCCATTTCCTAAAATTTTTGTTTCAATGACTGCAGTGGTGGTGCTGCGGTAGCGTTGTCGCCTCACAGTATGACGTTGTCCTGTTTGATTCTCAGCTAGAGTGTCTTCTGTGTGGAGACATGCGTGAATGGGCGTACCTTCGTTGAAGGTTGTGCATCAGAGCTGGCAACTCGGTACGTAAAAATCTACTGCCAATCATTAGCAGACCGGAGTTCCATTGTGGTGACCCCTAACCGGGAAAAGCCGAAAGAAACAACAACAACAGCTGCATTTGGAGTTGTTGTGACTGGCTACTCCATTAGCCGTGTCACTATTGAACAATTCGGCCTTGCAAATCCCCATGTCAGTTAGCAGACTAAGCAACTTACTTACTTCACCCCTGAGAGTGGAAACTTCCAAATGAAGTTCCCTGAGTTCATCTCTCTGTTTAGGCGAGCAGATTCCAGACAAGTCGTGTGTGGAATCCATGAAACAACAACAGAATAAGACGTTCAGTTCACAAAAGAAAATGTGTCACAGTGATACAGAACGTCACACAAATCACTTATCCACACACCAGAAGTCAGCAAAAATCCTTGACATGGGTGGAACAAGCCACTATCTGCAACTGTAATTCACAATAAAAAGATTTTAATGCAAACAATGTTAAGCCCTTTCCCTCACAAACTGTGAGCTTCTTCAGAACGTTGAAACTGCTAATACAGAATGTTTAAATATTCATTGTTGGCGCCTAAAACCTTATCAGCTTCTTAAAGCTGAAGTGCCCTCATAAAAACTTCCTAGTAAAGTTTATTGCTTTATTGAGAGAAATTTTAGGAAGCGAATATATTCTCATTTATGTAGTATTAGAACAAAAGATCAAAATAATGCCCTGTTTAAACATATAGACAATAAAGGAGACAATCACTATTTTAGATTTGCTATCCTGGAAAGTGTCTTGAAAAATCCTTGGGGAGGTAGTAGTAAAAATGTATTAGCTTACAAAGAGGTATGGTAGCAGTTGCTGGCTGATGCAGTGACACCACTAGGTTTAAATGAACATATACCCATTAAACCCCTACTAGAAATAAGGAATTGATTGTATATTTTTTATGAAAATTTTTTGATAGCATTTTTATTACGATGTGCATAATTGTTATATTTTGTATAGTGTTATAGTATTTTTAACTGAGAGGAGATATTATACTGATGTGTTTTAGCAATAAACTTTACTAGGAAGATTTTATGAGGGCACTTCAGCTTTAAGAAGCTGACAAGGTTTTAGGCACCAACAATGAATATTTAAACATGCTGTATTAGCTGTTTCAATGTTCTGAAGAAGGTCACAGTTTGTGAGTGAAAGCGCTTAATGCTGTTGGCATTAAAATCTTTTTATTGTGAATTACAGTTGCAGATAGTGGTTTGTTCCACCCATGTCAAGGATTTTAGCTGACTTCTGGTGTGTGGATGACCATGACATTAGTTAAAGTACTGAAACTGGGAGACATACATGGTAGTATTGATGTGGCAATGAAATGTGAAATGATGGCTGAATGTATTACTGAAATGCATTACTAGCTGTGCTCATTGCTACATAACCATTGATATGTCTTCAAGTTGTTATTCTTCAAAAGCTGTTTGAATGCTTCTGATAAATATGGCTTTCTGCATTTGCATACCCTTGACAGGGCAAAAATCAGTTTCATGGCTTAAGGAAAAAGTGAAAAATTTAGTTTAGGCTAACATAGGTAGTACAAACCAGCCCAGCAGCATTGTGCAGCTATCAGCACTCTGGATAACTCGGGGAATTAAGTACACCTGACAGTTCACTTTCTCTGTGGCACAAGGTGTAAGAGCAGTGAGCTTAGGGATAAAGTAAATCGGATGATTGGTTCAAATCCATTTAAATGATACTTTTACAGAAGGTTGTCTGAATACATATTTAATCACATGTTATGATACCATTCTGTTGTTTTGTAAAATCCAACTTTTGTCACTCTTGTTAACAACATGTGATCATTGGTCTGTCTATTTCACATTATTTGCCATTAAATACAAATCTGATAATGTGTTACAGAAAGTACATGTCTAGTGTTGCACTTAGATGTGAGAAGGTAGGACTTTTCACTTGAATGCACTTCTTGCTCTGGTCATTACTACATATACCCATGCATTGCATTTAATTTACTTGTATTTTTTTCTGTCATATATTCATTTTCAATATATTTTCAATTTGTTCTCCAATCAGCATCATGCAAACGGGGTTCACTACCTAAGGAAAAAAAGTGAAAATTTTAGTTTAGGCTGCCTTAGGTGGAGCAAATATGCTTGGCATCATTATGCAGCCCTCTACAACAAGAATAATACTTACTCAGTTAATGCACCTGACAGATGTCAAATGCTGTGCTGCAAGTTATAACTGAAATAAAATGAAAGAAATAAGACCCATGAAGCATTGTTTGGATCCTGTTTAGAGATCATATAGCAATTATTCACAATATGTATTATTTTTCTTCTTTTTAAGGTTCATTTGCTCTCTGCTTGGCAGCCCACTAACACTGTTCACTGTCTAAGGAAAAAAAGTGAAAATTTTAGTTTAGGCTGCCTTAGGTAGTGCAAACACACCTGACAATTGTATGCTTTCCTCAGCACTCAGGTCGGTACTGAGAAGAGAAATTCCACCTGTCATAGAACTATCCCGGTGGCACAAGGTGTAAGTGCAGTGAGTATAGATAAAGAACAAAGATGAAGCTGATTTAGGGTTCAAATTTAGCTACAAGTTACTTTTTACAAAGGATGTAAGAAGCCCATTTCTCACAATATTTTGAAGAGGATTGTAACAGTAAATACAACTGATACTATTAAACTTGTTTCTCACAAGTAATTTATCAGTAAACTTTGCATAGTGAAATGTCCCTATTGGCATATACCACTACTGTTTCACATATAATGTCAAGTTAGTTTGTGTCCAGTTTACCTAGACATGGCAATGGTTATATTTCAAATAAAAATTCATTTTCATATGCATGATGGGCACAATACTTTTGTTATAATAATCATGACTAACCACATATCCCAGCTATGTTTTTAGGACACGTATGTCTTTTGAAACATGTATGTAATATAAACTGACCTATATTAGCCAGTACATTGAAATGCATCCACCTGAATCATAGTTACTAATATAAGTAATGACATTTACATAGGAATGCACTCCAAGACATAATTAGAATCACGCACAGATAGGCCTTTCTGAAGTGTATCTCTATTCATTCAGAAATTACTATATGTCTAATTTCCATGCCAGAAAGTAGTTCTGTTCTGGCAATGTCAGTTAATAAGGCAAGTTTAAAATTTTCCATCATTTAACCCATTGGTTTAATTCCCAGCTGTTACAATAATATTTTAACACTGTTTAAGAACCCAGCATGACAACATGTCATAATAATTTGTCGTTCACCTTCCAAATTGCAATTCTTAAAAGGTATGCCATTAAGCATTCCATCACAAAACATTGAAACCTGTGTTAATTAATTAATTTATTTATTGACATTTGATTCTGGGAAACTTTGACAGGGTATGATGGAATTTCCAGAGAAGGTCTGGGAAGAAAAGCTCCATATTGTTACAAAAAATTTTAAGAACAATAATTTTACAATTTTTAAAAATAATACAAACAGCAACAACAGTTTAAATAATTATACCAAATTAGACATAATATAAAAATGTTGGTTAAGAATAGAAACAACTTATATGACAATGATTTAATATTTAGAGATATTTTAGCCAGTTTATAGAGAAATTCAAGGTAAGGTAGTATTGCAATATGAAGTGAAAGAAAAGCAGGCTTATTTAATGAGAAAGCCAGGAAAGAGACATTGATAGAAGTATGGAAATGATTAAAGAAGGGAGAGATGAGTTGAGCATCACACATCCAAAGCTCAATGCCATGTTTCACACCAGTAATGCTATGTGATGTAAGTAGTGCCGATGTGTTTGCCAAGGAGTCCATCTGCTTTCAATTTTGCAAATGCAGTTGGAAAGGCTGTAGCACTTTACCAATACCAATAATGTGAGAGCTGAACTGGGTGCCAATTCAGACACTTTTTTTTTTAGCTTGACATTTGCAGACGTGACAGGCAAGTGAAATAATAGTGCTAAATTTAGAGCACAAAGGTAAAGTGATGAGGAGTCCAGAATTTTTGTGGCACTCCTTGTAAAATGGTCTACTTCAAAACATTGAAATCTCATAACATTGAACTTCAAAACACTGAAACCATAACATCTAAAACCTAAAACACTGAAAACCCAAAACAATAAAACCTCAGAACACCGAAACATTGCATCATAAGATTGAAAACTACAACACACATGTAAATAACATTCTCTCCACCTATAACAACACCAAACTAACAAACACACTTCTTACTATGTTTCTGCAGGGGGGCAAGGACCCCTGCACCACCCCAGCCCCCATCAGGAGGGCTCTGCCCTCCACACCTCCCATAAATTTAATATACCAACTCCAAGATCACACTACAGTAGAAAAAATTTAATTTTCTAACCTCACTGTATCACGATCACCATACCGAATGTAAATATAATGTCTAAATCATTTATCTGTATGGCCTACAAACATATACAGATTGGCAAAATAAACACTTTTCCCCTATTCACTTCTCTCATCACTCCTCAGAACACTAACATAACTTCCATGGAAGCAACACACTCATATGTTAACATTCTGTGTGATGATCATATTACAGTGGGGTTAGGAAATTAACTTTTTTCCACTGCAGTGCAATCTAGCAGTTGGTATATTTAATTTACAGGGGGTGTGGTGGGCAGAACCCCCCCCCCCCCTACATGGGGTGTGCAGGGGGACTTGCTCCCTTGAAGAAATGTAGTAAAATATATGTTTCTTGCTTTGGTGTTGTTATAGGTGGAGAATATTTATTTACATGTGCATTGTAGTTATGCATGTTATAATGCACACTTTCAGTGTTCTGAGTTTTCGTTGTTTTGGGTTTTCAGTGTTATGGTCTCAGTGTTTTGAAGTAGACCCTTGTAAAGTGCTAGAGCTGTAGGCTGCTGCAGGGGAATTATAAAGGGTGTCAGTATAAGGCTAAGGCTTAGAATAGCTTAACTATTAGCAATCTTCTGTATTATTATTACTCTTCCACCTCTGCATTTGTGCAATGTCTGGCACCAGGCAACAATGACAACCAGAGTTAAATGGAAGTACACAGCTTATGGCAATATCCTGGAATTTCACAAATGACAGCAAATATGCACAAAGTAGAATGAATAGCGAAAGAAAGTGCTTACAGAGGAAATGGCAGTCTGACCAAGAATGAGCCACAAATGGAAAAGTACTGCAGTGAAGCCATTTAATAAGTTAAGCAAGTAAATAACATGCATTCACCCCTGTAATACTATGGAACTTCCTCAGAACTAAATATAATAAAATCAGGTATTTTAAAACCTAGTTTCAATAGTCATATGACATGAGTACGCCAATAAAATCCTTGGCGAGATCATATGATTATGAGCATCTAAAAACATTTAAAGCCATATGGAATATGTGTGCATGTAAATATAAATAATGTATACAACACCTGAAGGCACGAGTTTACCTTGGCCCATCGAAATTACGTTTCACCAAAATGTAAACAGGTGAACTTCTGTTTGCAAAAGTGCATTTTCATGAAAAATGCACTTTCGTGAAAAGGCAACTAAGCAAAGAGCAACGGGGGTTGTTGCTTGGATCACGGCACATAGTGCGATCTTGGAGTCAGAATATAAAAGTAGTGGGGGTATGGGGGAGGTGCAGCCTCCCACATGGGGGTGCAGGGGAGCTTGCCCCCCTGCATAAACATGGTTCGTGTTGTGTTTTTTTTCCCCCAGTTTATTTGTATTTTGCAAAAGTGCATTTTTGTGAAAATGTACTTTTTGCGCAAAAGAGTTTGCCTGTTTTCATTTCATTGAAACGTAATTTTGATGGGTCGAGGTAGACCCGAAGGCACAAAATTTCTTTGCAAAAATAGAATAATGTAAAATACATAATTGCTTATATGTATATATATATATATATATATATATATATATATATATTTATATATATATATATATATATATCTATATCGGAGATGTTGAAGTAGTGCTTCTGGTGTTGTGGTGTTTGAATGGAATATGTATGTTTAAGGGTGTTGGTTAGGGGCTTTAGTGTGTGTGTCAGTGTGTGTTGTGACTGTGATGTGTGTGCAAGGGGAAAGTAGGTGTGTGGTGGTGTTTTTGTGTGTTTGTCTGTGTAGTGCGAAACTGGAGTTAGTATATTTAAGTAGGGGGTGTGTGGGGGGTACAGGGGGTCTTGCACCCCTGCTTGTATGCAGTGTAGGTTTTTGTGTTTGTTTGTGGGGGGAAGGTGTGTATTTCTTGTATGTGTGTGGTGTCTGGTTAGTGTAGGATTCGCAATTTCAAAATTTGCGCTTTTGGGATTTCGGTTTTTAGAGCTTTCGGCTTTATGGTCTCGAAATTCTGAGATTCGGTATTTCAGGATTTCGGGATTATAAAGTGAATCCATATATGTGTATATAGGGATCTATCTTACAACGTCGACAAGTCAAAACGCCGAAAACGAAATCACCGACACCACATAACCGACATTTCACAAACACGAAACCTCACATGCCCGACACACCATAATCCCGACAAGCAACAAACAAAACAAATCCCCGGTCCAAAAAGCACACACACAACACAAGCACACCAAAATCCTTACAAACCAACACTAAACCTCACATACACAACTACCTACAACCTTAACCCAAACCCTAACCCTAAGGTCCGCCATTATCGCACACTCACCTAACCCGCGCCCTAACCCTAACTCACTTAACCCGCCCCTAACCCACAAACTATCACAGTCGCACACTTACCTAGCCCGCCTCGTAACCCTAACTCCCTTAAGCCCCCCCTAACCCACAAACTATCACAGTCGCACACTTACCTAGCCGCCTAACCCTAACTCACTTAACCCGCCCCAACCCACAAACTATCACAGTCGCACACTTACCTTACTCGCACCCTACCGTCCGTCACTACCGCATACATCCACAGCCTTTTCCCATGTCGATGTTCTCAGCGTCGGGGTTTTGATCCGTCGGTCTTCTCCGTTTTCGATCTTCTGGCGTCGGTGTTCTCGCTGTCGGCGTTCTGACTTGTCGGCGTAGTCAGATAGAACCGTATATAGATATAGATATATATATATATATATATATATATATATATATATGTATATATATATATATATATATATATATATATATATATATATATATATATATATATATATATATATATATATATATATATATATATATATATATATATATATATATATAAAATAAAAAGTAGATAATTTAATAAAGAACAGGAGCTAAAATGTAACTTAAATATACCAAAATGGAAGAAAAAACATGATCATCATCTCTAAAAAACTCAGGGTATCACAATACAAGCCAACATAGGCTAGGTAAGAAAAAATGGGGAAAATAAGGAAAAATATAGCTGTCAGCAGCCTTCATTTTGAGTGCTGGTAAAACTGATACAGAATCATTAATACCAGGAGGGATTGTTGCATTTAATTTAAGTTGTCATAGAAGTTCTTTATACTTTATAGTGTTTTGTCATGCTCCTCTCCATACATTAATCTCAATGTAGTCAATAACAACAAATTTAAAACTTTTAAAACTTTCACAACTAGTAGAATGTCTATAGAGTGCATTGTGGGGGGTTTCCCTTTGAGATTTCTAAATTATCTTCATGAATTTTTTTTTCAGTGACCGTTCAGTCTTGTCAGCATGATATGCAGGACAAGTCAGGCATGCTGCCATAGAAACAATCCCACCAGTATAACAATTACCAGTAACCAGGTGAAACAGATTTTAAATCATTTAAAAGGGAAATCTGTTCATCTTCACATATAAACTTACACTGTTTGCACAATATCTAGTTCTCTTCCTAGGAAGCTCTTTGGCCAAAAGCTTGACATTAGATTCCATTAAATTTTTAAAGTTATGGGCCTTTTTGTAAATGAGGGGTGTCACCTACGGTCTGAAAAATAGATGGATTGGTCTTAAAAAATATTCCATTTTCTTTTTACAATGTTCTTAAACACCTGCAATCCCCTATTGTATTGCAAAACCAGAGCACTGTGAAATGAAATCATTGATTCTCCCTATGGGGTAATCAGAAAAATACTTACAGGGAGTCTGTGCTGAAGTAGAAAATAAATTGGCTTGTTTAGGGATAATGCAGGAGATAACCATGCCAGCACTGGGGCAGCCTAAACCTACCCCCAACAGGGATTGGTATTTATTGCCCCAACCTAAAACAATCTCATTACCAATGTTTCAAACAAGGTCAGTAGGTTAACTTCTGTTAATAAATATTTTTTTCCAAATATTTTCTTTCAACATGAACTAATTCTTGCTTTGCGATCATTCTTTCAAGCCTGACAAAATGTCCCTTAACAAAACTTTTTCTGTGAAAATGGGTGACAACTTCTAAAGTGCAGGTAGGCACTAGAAAATGTCAGTTTCATAATAGTAGTGTGTAAAAATGTATATAATAGAATCTCACTTGCAAAGTAAACAGTAAAAATTAGTGGTCTCACTAATGAAAGACATAAATTCATTTATCATCAGGGAAGGACATTTTCACAGAATAAAAATATCACCCAGGTAATGAAGATAAAATTTACAAAATTGATAATAATGTAATTTAAGAAGGAAAGATATTTCCTAACACACAGCATAAAAAGATGAACAAATATAGGGACATAGGCAAAACACATGACCACTCCCTTGACTTGTTTGTAAATCTCACCTTCAAAGAAAATAAATTATTTTTTAAACCTATTTCCATGAAGTTCAAGACCAGTCTAATGTCTGAACTGGTCAGGAAATGACAACGGAGCCTCATGGAACCACTCCAAGCCAACTTCCTGAAGTATGCAGGTAAAGAGATCAGCTACATCAATGGTCAAAAAGAGAAGATTGGAAGACCAAAGGTTAGGTTTCAATGTCCCTAAAAATCCCAAGAGTCTTTTAAAATTTGGAATATAAGGGATTGAACTGGTTTTAACATTGTCAATATCTGCAGTTAAAGGGTAAGTCTTTGACCCATGGACTGCCACAATAGGTTTAAAAGGTGGTCTCAGAACATTCTTATGTACCTTTGGGATTCCAAAGATTGCAGAAATAACAGGATTAGTGTTTTTTAAAAACTCAAACATTGAGTGATTAATTTGTCCTTTAAGGTGCAAAATCATCCAACACTTGATCAATTTTAAATAGGCAATATTTACTTTATTCCTAGAAGCAGCTATATAAGTATCCATGTCATGTAACAAAGTAAACATATCACTGCTGTAATCTATGAAATCAAACAATAGAACACCCTCGCCTTTGTCAAGTTTCATAATTCTAATAGATTTGTCTTGTCTCAATTAATTTAATATCTGCTCAGATCTGATGATGTTGTAATGTCTCGCATCAATTGTTTAGAGGTACAAACATTATATAAATCACTTTTACAAGCACTAGAAAAAATATATACCAATGGATTCATGGGAGTATAAAGGTACTCCTTTTCTTAAATAAATAATTATTAATTGAAGTAGGGCTAGAATGATACTGATAATGCATTAAAGCAAGATTCAGCTTCATAGAATATAGTTGTAACTCAGTTAAAGAATCTGCTAAATCAAACTGAACTATAGGTACAAAGGTAAAACCCTTTTCAAACAAGAAAAAATATTCATTGGTAACACTTAAATGGCTGTAATTAAAACTGTTAAAGTCACTGCGAATATGAACAATGCCATTGTCCTCCACCATACTTGTGTGAGTATGTATAGAGATGGAACCTAAAGAAAATGGGGCCTGTTCTGCCTCCTTCCTCTCCCTTTCCCTCTGCCTCTTTTCCTCCATCTCCTTGAAGAGTCCCAGTGTGGGTGTGGATGTGCAGTCACATAACCCAACCCTAGAGCCATATGGTTAGGATTCACTGCATCCGGTACTGATCTGAGAACTAGTCTTTCTGACCTGTGGAGGGGGGAACTCTAAAGGGTCATCAAAACAAGGTAGATCTGGGAGAGATTCTTGATGGGCATCATAAATTCCAACTTCAGGTTCAACAAGAGGAAGTGTCCTTCCATAGGTGGACATTTATCCTTAAACGTTGGCAGGGGAAAACATTGCCCAATTCATATTGTTTAGCATCCCTAAATAATTTTTTTTCCTGTTTTTAACCTGGGTACAAAAATGATCAGTTTTGATGAACAATATTCTTCCTGATAGTAGTTAAATAATAAGCTATCCATGATTTTTTTCTCTGGATTTGTTCCTGATTGATGCCCAACATAAAAGACTTGCATGTATGTGTGTGTATATGTGTGTGTGTGTGTGTATAACACTTGATGCTGTACACACTTCACCTGAGAAACATACATTTAACTGGACTCACAGACCCAACTTTTACAGAAATATTCTCTGTGACACACACCGATGAGTTCATCCTAACAAAAATGCAATCTTGATCCTTAAGAGTCAGAACCTTTCCTGTTGTGCGTCTTACCAATACAGTGGTTTCTAGATTATGTAACTAGATAAGTAGGAGGTTTGATGCCCAACATGGAAGATGTGTGTGTGTGTGTGTGTGTGTGTGTGTGTGTGTGTGTGTGTGTGTGTGTGTGTGTGTGTGTGTGTGTGTGTGTGTGTGTGTGTGTGTGTGTGTGAAATGTTTGTTGCTGTATCCACTCTCCTATAGCAAATGCATTTAAATGCACACACAAATTCTTTATACCAATTTTTACAGAAACATCTCCTATGAAAAACACTGATGGGATCATCCTGACAAAAGTGCACTCTCTACCCTTACAAGACAGAATTCTCTTGTGGTGCTTGTGACTAATACTGTGCTCTCTCAATTGTGTAATTAGATAGGCAAGAGATTTGATGCCCAACATAAAAAAACAGTGTGTGAGGGTGTTTACAAATAAGTGAACATTTGCTCAATTAACCTGCACTGTGAATAAATGTTTTTCAGGCATTTTTTCTCCCAGCTATGTCAGCCATGCAGCTTATATAGTGGGAAAGTGCTGTAAGCCTTTCAAGGGTGTTTTTCAGAACATGACCGATGCACATATTTCTGTGGCGACCGTGATTTTTATGCATTTCTGTGATACCTATTCTGGCATGTGTTTGTAAATGACATGATGCCAATGTTTCTTATGTTATTTATTACTCATATGCCTTACCAGTTCACAAGAGAATTATGGTCTGTATTACATGTCTTCCTCCAGACATGTCTTTTATACTGAAATTGTTTTGTCACACTATACAGGGTAATGACAGACGAGTAATTCCATAAATGTTTCCTACTGTATGGCATGCTACCAGGCTATCAGAAACTGTGATTTGTCCTCTGTTACATTCTATTGTTTTGCTGCTGCTGAATTGATATTATGTTGCTGTTCCCAGTAATTTCATGTGAGCCAGCCCAGTATTAGTATGTCTAGCATGTTTGCAGATCAACAATGCCAAAAATGGACTCCTGACATGTCATCTGCCCTGTCTTGTCATTTGTCACTTATGTATGTTGTTTGATATTAGATTAGCATTTAGCATTTAAATAATTATATAACACTTTTTGTCTATTACATGCCCACAGCTGATGAGCCCCTTTCCCATTGGTGCCATTGTCATTTCTTTGCAAAAATATATCCTTTTCTGGTTTACCTGATATCATAGCTGTAAGATCCTTTTGTACTGGCTCTGTTCTTGTAGTACTCCAGGCTAACCTCCCTCTCCTTACTCTCTCCTAACCTTTAACCCTTCATTTTGCCTGAAAACTAACGTCTACCCTGCTTCCCTTCCCTGCTGTCCTCTTATGCTCTGACCTACGTCTACCATCTCTCCCACCTTGTCTTGACTGTCTTTTTTCTTCTCCTCTCTTACTTATGATTCTGGCTTTGTGCCATTTCTTTTCTTTCCTTCATACTCCTTCTACTTCTCTTTCCTTCGAGCTTCTAATGTAATCTTCATGGCTGTTGCCTTACTGCATAACCATATGTTTTAGGTAAACTTGCTTTGAAATCGACAGAACATTGTGTATGAATCTAAATTTTTGAGTTCCTTTAATGTATGCTGATTTTTGATTACTAGTTGATTTAAATGTATATTTTTATGTGTAATGTCTTTATTATCAATGTGTCTATCTGTCTTGCTTATGTTATGTGTGGAGCTTTTCTCCCCGGGCCTCTACTGAAAATGGACATATATCCAGCTAGACTAGCCCGGTCAACAAATGTAAAATAAAAATAAATAAATAAAAATAAAATACTTGTGTATACATACTGAGGTGGAGAATACAGCAGTGGTTTCAGCTTGTATGCATACGTTATCTGTACATACATCTCATATGCAATAACTGCATTCTATGCATTCATCCTATAAAGTTTCTTCTGTCCTTAACTGTTATCTCAGGTCAGCATTTAATTCATTTTTATCACATTTTTCATTCCCCTTTGTTACACCACAGCTTTGTGTCCCTATCACATTGTTAATTAGCATGCCCATTTTATTTATGTGCATAACTGTGAAATTGTCATTGGCATTATTATAATTACATCAGCATTGCTGGATTTATGTCAGAAATGCTTCTTATGCATGTTTGTCACATTCAACTGTGGGATATGAGTACACATTAAACATTTCCCTTCAACCTTACTTAATCAGTATAACACAATTTAATGTACCTATTTCACTTCCCCTTGTTCTGTACTCTTTCCCTCAACATATCTGGACTACAGTGTGTGCTCATATGTGAACACTGCCTATATGCGACCCATTTTGTTTACATTGTGTGCCCATGCTTGCAAGTACCTTTCCACAGCAACAAACACCATTGTTGGCCATGAAAAGGTGCTTGCAAATGTGCAGGTGAGATTTGCAGCATGCATATTTGATTAGCACTGCTGCTCATTCAGCTAACGTGCTACTGCTTTGTAGGTGTGGCTTTTGCCCCATCACAGATGTGTTAATGAATCGCAGGTATAAAGTCTTCTTCAGGTTAGTTTGGAATGCCTTCTTATTTCTTACAGCACACTCCTCTGAACCATTGTTTCAAGTGCAAACTCCCCTTGTATCAAGAAATCAACTTCTCTGAAGAACATAGATATCACACTCCTTTAATATAATATAATTATGAAATAATTGCACATTAAGAATTTCTATGGGAATCCTCTCTAGCTAATACAAAAAAAAATAATGCTATTTATAAAATCTTCAAGAGTTTTTTTGACACTAGCTTTACATTAAATCAGTTTTTACATCTTGATAGCTTATAGAGTAAGAACTGGCATACTGTTAGCACTCATACACACACACACACACACACACACACACACACACACACACACACACACAGATGCGCACACATGCACACACACGCACACAATATATATATATATATATATATATATATATATATATATATATATGCATATATGTTATATATAATAACATACAGACGCGGCACACACAATCACACACACTATATATATTTTTTTATTTCTTTTACTGAAAATTTTTTGTAATAATTAAATTAAGTATGACCAAACAAATAGAACTGTGGTAAGCTATATAAAACCCACAACTGATAATGCAACCGTAAAACTATGTGCAACTATTTACTGTGATTCCCAATAACGAGGGCATACAATGCATCAGTAGATGCTTGGAAAGGGATGGCACATATAGCCAGAGCAAGATTCTTGTTATTTGTGAATTGATGGAGATAGTTTTAACAAATAATGTGTTCGCATTTGGTTATCAGATATATGTTCAAAAAGATGGCGTAGCTATGGGCACGTCCTGTGCCAACAGCTACGCTAATCTTGTTATGGCGGATTGGGAGAACAGATTTTTATTTTGTAACAGTGGATTTCAACAAGCCTCATTTTATACACGTTTCGTGGATGATTTGTTCCTGATTTGGAAGGGCAATGAACCACAACTATCGGAGCTGTTTAATAACATCAATACAGACACTGAATATTTAAGGTTTAGTATGGCTAAATCTCTACATGTCATACCCTATCTTGATGTATATATAGAAAGACTTTCAGATTGTTCCTTAAATACAGGTGTATATAGAAAAAGTTGTTATTGCAACACATACCTACATCGAAGTAGTATGCACCCAGAGCATATATTTGGTAATATAATTAAAGGTCAAGCGATCAGGGCATCCCGTTTGAATTCAGATAATCTAGGATTTGAAAGAGAGGTTCATGAACTGAAAACTAAATTTTTAACTAGATCATATAGTATAGATGAAATAGAAGCTAGTTTAGATGGGATAGAAGAAATGAGGGAAGGTAAAGCACAACCTTATTTTGCAGAGGTTAAGCATGAGAATGAGGAAAAGATAGAGTTAAATCAAGGCAATGAAACCAGGATACCTATTCATTATACACAAGATGTTAAAAACATTACATATATATACAGGAAATATTGGGACTTAATACTTACTGAACCAAGGATAGCAAATATCATAAGTGAAAAACCTAGATTTTCTTACAAAAATAAGTTAATCTACACAGAATGCTGTGTGGACCCAACAGAGTAAATACTCCATCTAACAGTGAGACCAGAGGGATGACTAAAAAATGCAATAGATGTAGATATTGTTGCTTTATAAATGAATCCTATACCTTTTTACATCCTGTAAGTAATAAAGAGTATGTATTTTCAATAGCAGCAACTTGCGACACAGAAAATGTAATCTATCTAGCTACCTGCATATGCTGTACAGCATTCTATGTAGGGAAAACGAATCGCAAACTAAAAGACAGGATAAGGGAACACCAGTATAAAATCAGAACAGCATCTACATGTAATGCCTTATCTAAACATGTCATGGGAACCACATCAGATCACAACTTTAGGTTCCAAGTTATTGACATTAATACACCTACTATCAGACGAGGGGATATTTCAAATTTAACTGAACAAAAAGAAGCTAAATGGATAATTAGATTCAGGGCAGACCGAGACCCAGGACTAAATGACAGGGTGTCCATTAAGCCCATGTTAAAAGCAAGAAGACTGTGAAGTAAATATTGCCCTACTAATAATCTACAAACTGTTCATCCCCATAGATGATTATAAAAAATTTTCAGAGAAAATTTTTTAAAAATTTTTGTAGATTTTTTAGATGTTAGATATTAGGTATATTCATTATTATTTGATTTATAAACAAACCTTAATTACAGATTTTCTTCTATCAGTGAGAGTGGGATGTAGTATAACTGGTGCATAGTAGCTACAAAGAGGGTTGACAATTTGAATTCAACAGCACTGTAATAATATGGTTAAAGCATCAGTTTTGTCTGAATATTAGGACACACACTATGTAACATTCATGAAATATTTATGATACATTTGTTTTTAAACAGTTATTAGATATTATCTCTTATATTCTTAGCTAAAGTTAGTGTCAATGGGGTTGAATATAAGTAAGTAATAGTTAACAATAGGGCAAGTTGATGGACATAAAAAGATCTAAATTAGTAGATAGACATATTCACAATTATAACAATTGACATGAAAATTTAGTAAGATATGTGTGAAGAACGATCTATGTGCATTCAATCCATCTATTTAAAAATGCCTCGAAGTTATTTAATGTATAATACAATTTTCCATATACATCTATCTAAAATCCAGATGAGGTTAGCGTAGATATGGATTTGAGTACGCGATTACGTAAATACGTTTTGCCATCCACTTATAAGGTCAGGGCATATAACACGCAGATTATCGAGGAGCATTGTAAACACGGATCATGTTTTACATATTTTATAGTCTGGTGTTCAGTATTTTAGCCCAGTTTAGGAAAGTGGTGCAAAAACCCTACAAGTACTATTTATTCAGTTTATTTAAATCTAAAATGGTACGTACTCTAAGGGAACTGTTTATATACGCGTATACGCAAGCAGCGTATAATTATGGAAGAGGTTTGGACAGACTGCTGTACATAAAACTGTAAGTCCCGATTATCACCATGATGATAAGAAAGGGAAGCCTATATATTTTTAAAAAAATTATTTAAACAACAGGTTTTACATAATTGAGTTTGTTGGAGTTTTGCTAATATTTTAAAAGATCGAATAATGGCTAATATAAGGCCATATTTTCGTTGTATGTAGAAAAAACATGCAAAATAAAATACCATCGTTATGCCTGGTCCTGTAATAGGAATATATGCAAGATTATGTATGAACAATTGTTATGCCTTGAGAGTTTCATTGCCAGTAGTAATAGCTTTAGATTTTTAAGTTATACTTTGAAATTGAAAACAAACTGAATATTTTGAGCGATTAGGTAAACATCACCAATTATAGTTGCAATTAGTTGTTTTTCAAGTAGCAGGGATGGTTAGATGATTTGTATATGGTTATGATGAATGTTTTATTGTATGCGACTATTTAAGAAGTGCAATAGTGGTAGATATTCATATCTTATCACTTTAAATAATAAAGTTTTTAATTAACTTTTAATTAACTTGTTAACAGGATGTGACATCATAATCCCTTCAGGTTTTTATTATAAAAAGTATGTGTGAACTGAGTAAAATGTATTGGCCTGAGGAAGACTGAGGTTGAAAGCGCCTGCCATGTTGGAAATAAAATCGTGTTTTATCATCCCACCAGATGCTTGTTTCTTTTTCTTTATGTATGACTAAGTTGGATTGAACACAAGCTATAGTCCGGTGGAAGAGGCATTGGTGATTGTTGGTAAAGATTGTTTGCTACTTGAGCTGTTTGAAAATCGGCATTTCTTTTGGAAATTTAATTTGTGCTGAGCGGATAGTCTTGTGCATCGAGACTTTGGCTATAAACTGTTATCTGCCCTAACTGTGTCCGTTTTTTGGATTATCGACTGATTTACTTTTATAGGGCACAGACGCGTGTAGTTGGGACAAGACTTTGTTGTTATTATTTACAATATAAGATATGCCTAGTGAAAACCCAGAGAACAAAAAAACAGTAGAAAATAAAATTCATCAAGATAAGTTGGTCCTTTTCTACGCATGACATGCACATGGTAGCAAAGAGTTTTTGATTCAATAAGCGCTGTGTAGAGGCGCACACCACTGCTCAAACAAGGTAAACACTGTGGCATGCTAATTACAACATAAGCAGCAGAATTGCAAATTAATCAACTAATCCAACATGGTGGAGCTATTCACAAGCTATAAAGCAACTGTGTAGGCTCAGTGCTGGTTTTCCCTGTGAATTCCAAAACCTATTGGAATAAAGGAGTATACGTGGAAAGAATTTTAAGGCCTGCTGTTGCTTTAATTAATTTGCATGTGCAACAGCCTGAAGCCTGTGCTGCTACCAATAGACCTAGGCCAAAAAAGAGAAGGGTTTTCAGGATTTTTAGGCCCCATTTAATTTTTCACAATCTACATGATGTGGAAAGTGTAAAGTGCTAAATGGTGGATTGGGACACACTACAGGAATTCTGCAATCTTTGCCATCCTCAGCTCAGAACCAGGGCCAATAGAGGGGAACCCATGCCAGTGGAGACAAAGATATGTGTAGCACTTAGAATCTTAGCTACAGGTAACTTTCAGAGACCAACAGAAGACATGCTGGGGGTGTCACAGGCATCAGCATCCAGGATCCTCCATGAGTTCCTGAATGCTATGCTCCAACATGTTAGTGACCACATACATTTTCCCCATACACTTGATGAAAGGGACAGAAATATGCAGGGGGTTTTACTATGTAGCACACTACCCTGAAGTACTGGATTCCATAGATTGTACACATATAGAAATTAAGGTGCAACCTAGGGATCAGGTTAGGCTCTACATAAACAGAAAGGGCTACCCCTCTATTAACGGCCAAGGGAATTATCTTGAATTGTGTGCTGCCAACCATGGCAGGTATTACGACTCACATACCTGACATACCTCCCAACTGCACCAGATGTTCGCTAGGGGGGATATCCCACAGGGTCATTTACTGGGGGATGCAGGTTATGCATCCATCAGAAATGCACATACACCCACTGAAGAACACCATAATGAGGCACATGCTCAAACCAGAAATGTCATAGAGAGTGTGTTTGGGCTGCTGAAGTCACTGTTCTGGTGTCTAGATACATCTGGGGGAGCTCTGCAGCACAGTCCTTGGATATGTACTAAAATATTCACAGTATATGCCATGCTACACAACATCATCCTGAAAAAACAGCATCAGCAGGATCAGCAAGGGGAAGGAGCACACATCCCACCATCAATGCCAAAGTCACCACTCACAGATGAGGAGTCAGGGAGTGAATCACCAGCTGCTGTGGGTGAAGGCAGATGTAGACATGCTCAATATGCCCTTGCATTGGCTAAGAGACAATAAATAGCACATTCACTCACCATGTAGGGGTCTAAAACCTTCCACCTACACACATACATATAGTAACAGTGATGCCAGGTAAATCTCACAGCCTTTACCTTCCCATGTATTGTCTGTACAGTGCTTGCATAAGACAGAGTTAGCTCTGAACTAAAACTGTGGTAACTGCTTCATTTACAAGGTAAGTCTTGAACCAGGAGATTAGACACTATTATTGTCTTATCATATTAATCTTCCCAATTGCAAATATTGCATTCCTCACTGCTTGGCACTGCTGATCTCCGCTCACTATCATGCCAATGCGTTGTACGGTTGTGCACACTCCAGTAAACGCAATAACTGGAATTGGTAGGAAAGCATCAGTTTGCATTTTCTCTAGATCTGCTGGTAGATAGACATGGCTGGCATTAGTGGGGAAGGTGCCAGGTTTGGGGTACTTAGGTGGAGTGTCCAGGAGACCAAGATATTTACTGAACTCCTAGTAAAGCACCACAAACACAGACTTCTGCAGGGGAACTATTCTGAATACCAGTACAACTCTGAGGCTTGGGATCATTTAGCCCAGGCTGTATCCAGTGCCACTGGTATACCAGACACTGGAGAGCAATGTAGGCATCATTTTAATGACATACAAAGGAGGAAGAGGGGTACTCTCGACCATTGTATTGAGAAATTTAGGACTGAAGACATCCCACATCTATGTAAGTATCAACTACAGACAGTACTTGTAGGACTTAGAAAGCTGAATATAGGCAAGACTGGTATCCATAATGGTCTTCTATTCAGTTCTGTTTTTTTACCAGCTGACAGTGATTGGTAGTTCAATGCATGGGCCCATGTGGTTGGAATGGAGAGAATGAGGAAAGCAAGTGGTATGTATGCAGCAGAAGAGAAGTGTTAATGTAGCATTCAAAGTTAAAGATTTTTTTTTTGGTATTTTATAGAGTTGTATCAAATTGAACACGCATATCCCATCTGTAAATGCAAGTATGCATGCATTAGTCTGTAGCACAAACCAGTTGTAAGAATACACTATTAGACTGTAGTAAGAGATTGTGGGTTCAAATACTACAGATCACAACTATATCATACTGTTATTTCACCAATAATTTTAAAAATACATTAACACCTCTATACCAGTGGCACAAATGCCCTGCTATAAACTATAATCTGTATAATCAGAACAATGCACATTTCAAGGATTTCCTGCAGCAATCTGTTGTATAGTATGTATCTGTTAGGCGATAGACTTAAATGTAAAACTTTGTGTAATTGTATTAATGGATTATATGTCACATATGCTGGCACTAATCCTATCTCTTTTTTCTCACCCCAACCCTTATCTTTCTTTTTTAATTTTCTTTATTTTTAATTTATTTTATTTAAAAATATATATATTTTTATTTTATTTTATTTTATACATATTTATTTTATTGTTAATGACATTTTTATATATTTATTTCAATTTATTTTTTCTTTTTTTTTTTTTATTTTTATGTGTCATCAAAATGTGTCCATGTCATCCACGTGTACCACATCACTAAATGTTCCACATCACAGTGAGGTAAGCCAGCCCCATTGGATCAGAATACCCCACCCCACTGGCTGCAGCACCAATTCTCAGCATGTTTGGGATCCAACCTGAGTTGCCATGGATGGTGCATAAGGTGGTGTGGGCTGCACCATTGGTGTACAACTACTCCAACTGGAGAAGCTGTTCTCCCTCATGTTGCATACTAGGAGGAGGAGGAAATGTCAACCACTCCAGGTACCTGTGGAGTAAGGCGACAGTGATAATAGTCCAGTAGGTGAGGACATGATTTTTGCTGCCATCAAGCTTAAGGGCCATGGGCCCAGGTTGTCCCCACCCTCACCCCAATCATGGTGTCCCCCAACCTTTTGTGTCCCTCACCATCCCAGTCTCTTGTCTAGTTTGTCTTGTCTGTCTGAAATTGCTTCCTCACCTAACCAAATTATCTGACCCATAGATAGCTATGTCTCTTCCCCCAACATTCCTCTCTCTCTCTCTCTCTCTCTCTCTTTCTCTCTCTCTCTCTCAAATAAAAAATAAGTGGGCACCTGTCCCACAAAAAATGTCCCATACATAGCTCTCCATTTTGCAAATATGTCTTCTTGACACACTTGCTTTGGTCCAATTTGTTATACAACATGATTGCATTGTGGTCACCCCTCTCTTTGGAGGTGACAATCCAAATTCAGTTAATATTCTGCATATATTTTCAGTTTACACTGTTAATACAATGGCTAGCTATGGTTCTTTCTTACATTCCTCCAGCACATTTCTGGCCTACTTTCCCTTTGTTCTTCCCCTGCTTGCTCCCCATTGCACCACTTTCCTATCCCACCATTTTCACCACTTTAATCTGATCAAAAAATAGAATCACACACAACACACGTAAGTTGCTGCAAAAGCAATGGATGCCTTCACTTTTTGGGATCCATGTTTGCATGGAGGTGTGCATCATGCACCAATGTGCAGCAACAGTGAGCAGCAGAAAAATGGTACAGTTATGTCCTCATAATGCTGCTTAACCCCACCATGCTATGCCAACAAATAGCTAGACATGTACTATAAAGAATTCATGTTCTTGTATTATCAATATTTAAATAAAAGTATTTGATAGACCTGGATTCAAACCCAATGCCATCTGGGCCTAATAAGGAATGTATCAGTGCATTAACACATGGTGTCACAGAGTCAGTTGAGCAGCAGGTGTGTTGCATAGACTCAATACTAACTGTCAGAAATTAGCTTGCATTTGCACACTGCTTAGCTACACAGAAATATGTGTATCGTACATGCATATACACTTTGCCAACAGTTGCACAAACCCGCTGCTTGCTGCACTATGGAAAAGTAAATATTATTATGTATTACTGTTGTTTGCTTCAATTTACTGTCTATGACATGAAACTACACGTGAAAACATTACAAACGGAAGCCCCTGTCTAACAATATATCACATATTTATTATACAGACATGTGTTGCCAACCCCTAAGCACTGCAACCCTGGTGTCTCAGTACTTTTTCCACACATATATTACCTACACTGCAGAAACTAATATCAAATGCTGTATAATATGGAATGCACATCAATCTGGTAACATACAGAACTACAACTATTGATGCATAAGCCTAAAAAGCCTTATCTGCAGGGCTAGGGAAGGAATCAGCATGGACCTTATCCACAGGGACATAGGTGACCCTCAACACACTTGACTCGGATCATGTTGGCTCTTTCAAGGGTTGATCTTACTTATTAATCCTAATGGACTTCTTTGATACTGACCCCAAAGACCTGGATGAGAGATAACAGGACATATTGCCTATGTTGATTCATCCAAGGCCTTTGACACTATGCCTCATTCAGGTATCATAGAGAAACTCTCCCATCTGGGGATTAATCAATAAATTACTAGATGGATAGCCAATTGGCTGCTCACCAACAGAATGCACACTGTTAAAGTTGGGACTGCACCTCCATCACTAGACCACTTACGAGTGAAATACCACAAGGATCTGTGCTGGGCCCTCAACTGTTTGGAAACTGCTTCTCTGAAGTTCATGTGAAGGTAGATGACCTGTGGTTTACCAAGTTTGCAGATGACTCTTAACTGGATGCAGTCATAAAGAGCCCCCAATGATGGTAACATTTTACAGAAGGGGTGGACACAGACTGCTGATTGGTGCCAACTCACATACTGAACTTTAAAGAAACAATACCTCATTGTCCCCTTTGGCAATTAAGTAGCCATGCTAATTATGATATGCATAGTACCCCTCTAAGCTCAAACACAGTACTGCAAGACTTGGGAATACATGTTGATAGCAATGTCCACTTCAATCACTATGTGTCCACAGTGGTGGGACACACATTCTACATTATGCACCTCATAAATAAGGCCATCAAATCCAAGACAAGGGAGGTCATAGCTTTGCTGTGCATAACCCTTATCAGACCAGTAATTGAGTACAATGCTCCCTTCTGGCTGTACCTCACCAGACGCCTGCAGGAATTGGAGAAAACACAGAGGTTTGTGACTGGAAGAATCCAGGACCTCCAAAACATAACATACATGGAAAGACTGAAAAACCTGTCACTGTACTCATTATCATGCATGCTGCTGAGAGGTGACATATGCCTGGCCTATAGAGCAGTCTCAGACCTTGCCCTACTGGAAATGCTAGACATCTGCAAATCAAATGGGACAAAAATAACTTGCTCCAGGGATCTCAATATAGAATGTGATGTAAACAGAACATAATGGGGAGACAGATATATTGCCCAGTGATTAACACTTCTCTGTAATAGGCTCCTACTGTGTGTGAAGAAGTACTCCTCAATGAACCTATTCAATGGCAACCTTGACAACTGGATGGTTGATTGTAAATTCACCCCTGGGGTGGCACCTTTGTCCCTCATGGAAAGGGTCAGTCAGTACTGCTCACAAAATCATTCTGCTAACAACAACTATCGAATGATGCTTTTTTAAATTTTTCCAAATCTTTTGGGTTTCTAATACCATGAAGGGAATGGACCCCATTCCTCAGTCAAGGTATGATTAAAGTTCATGGAATTAATATTGTTTCTATCTGTGATGTCAGCCAGAAGTGCTCTTTGCTGCACCCACAATGTGCCCAGTAATGACTCCTTCTGCAATTCATATAGAGTTACATTTATTGGTAACATATCTAAATACGATTGTAGATTCTTTTTTATACGACCCCTTGATCCTATTACTATTGGAACTGTCTGGGTATCGTTCTTCCACATTGCTCTAATTTCTGACTGCAAATCCTGATATTCTATGACTTTGTGTCTCTCTGTACAGAAGACACTGTAGTTACTGGGTGTGGCGATTTCAATGATCAATGCTACTTTTGTCTCCTTTTCATGGACCACTGTATCTGGTCTTCTCGCATCTATCTTTTGAACTGTTGGTAATGGGTGATCCCATGTGATGTAGACTTCATCATTTTCTGTGATGTTTTGTGGCTTATGTTTCCAGTGTTTTTCAGCTACCTCAGTATTATAATGTTTGCACAATCCCTAGTGCAACAGTCTTGCCACATTATTATGCCTTTCTGTATATAGTCCTTCTGACATTAGTATGTCACAACAAGCAACAAGGTGTGCAAATGTTTCCAATTCTGTTTTTGCAAAACCTACATTTGTCTGTTTCTCCCACTTGTTCAATGGACTTTGTAAACCAATGAATAAGTAGCTCACTATCTTTGGCCGCCAATATTAACCTTTCATCTTTGGTTTGAATTTGCTTCTCCTTAACCATTCCCGCTTTCAATCCTGATCAGCATGAGGTTGTTCCATGAGATTTCTATACTTGCAACTATACTTATGCATTTTCCACATTTTTTGCATTTTTATTTGATCCTTCACCTTATATTCTTTCTTTTTTTTGGGCACATTCAGTTGCTGCCTGATTTTTATCTACTTCTGGTTTAATTTCCATTCCCACTTGACGCTGATATGCTTCTATTAGACTAAGCAGGGAAATCATCTTATATTTATTCTCCTCGTGTTTCAAAACTTTCACTATGTTTTGGTCCTGTGAGGTCAGCAGCTATGTATGCAGTGCCATGATTTCAGATATATACATGTAATCAATTTGAAGGAGGCCCATACTTCCTTCGGAATGGGGAATATATAATCTCATTATGCACTGATTTTTGTAATTCATTTGTTGAGCGTGAAGCATCCTTCTGATTTTCCTGTCTAATCTACCCAACACCTTTTATCCAACCATCTAACTATGCTCAATATGGGTGTGACAATGTGAGGTATAGCCAGCTGTACCAAGAAAAGTAGGGCAGTGGATGTGCAACATATGCCAGCACAGATAGCTGGAATTTTGTAAAGAATTATATGTAGTGGATATCAGACAGATTTGTACAGATACTTGTGTTGAAAATGTACCAACAGTGTGTCCTACTTGACAGAAAAAGAAATGTGCATGCATTATTGTAACTATTTAAATGTATATATTTTAACAGAGGATACTGGAAGAGAAGAGGTTAATCTCAATCCAGATGACTTTGTAAAATAGTAAGAAATTAAATTATTGGGCTTAGGCGATAAAGACATTATCTCACAGTTTTGAATGAAGCCAGAGAAACAATGTCTGTAAGATGTATGGTTTATTAGCTCCTGTAGGAAGATTAAAATTGTTTTATGGTTTTATGACTTCCAGGAGCTGCAGCAGATCTTAGCAAGGCTCACTGTGTGTGTATTATTGATACACAGGTGCTAAATCCTGTCCATTTCTAGCAATGGGGGTGTTGCATGAGAACCAGAAATCAGATGATCAGATGTATGTGATGTCATTCTGTAATCTAGGGCAAAAATAATGTATTTATACTAGTTGAGACTGAAGTCTTATGGCAGTCTGTTTTTGGAACTTGACATTGAAGGTTCACTCATCGACTTTATGTTGCTTTGCTCTAAGCAAAGATGGAATAGTCACTCTTGAGATCAGTCAGGAAAATATAGTGAGATTAGTTAGGTATTTTTTTCTGTAACTGTGTGAACCTTTCCACTTGTGTTATTTTTAATATTTCCTGTGTCTGAAACTCTGGTGTTCATTGTAAATAGATGTTTAGTATTTTCATGTACTTTTATTATTTGTTATTAAATACATTTAAACTTTTCATTGAGGCTGGTCCTTTAAAGAATATTTTAACATTTGAGAGTACTCATATCTGTTTGGTGACTCTGTGTCTACTCCTAAAAGCCTTACTGCATTGGTCAAACTACCATTCATATTAAAATTAATTTCACTCAGTATAATTCATATTAATTTCACTCAGTATAATTGGGTACCCTTGTAAGAGCCTTAGAGTAGCTGGCTTGGGAGTGTCTGGAAGCAGTAACTACCTTATAATCTGGGCAGAAGGGGGCATAGCTAGTAAACATGTGTCCACCTTTCCTAGGTGTGTGTGTGTGTGTGTGTGTGTGTGTGTGTGTGTGTGTGTGTGTGTGTGTGTATGTGTGTACAAATCAAATATCAAAGACTGTGTGTCAGCTACTTGGAGCAGGGACATGAAGCACTGGTTTCACAGAGAGAGAGAGAGAGAGAGAGAGAGAGAGAGAGAGAGAGGTGGAGGACTTGGTTTGGGCACTCAGCTGAGGACTTAATTCTGCAGCTGTGCCAGTGGGGAGTCTTACTTGGGACCTAAGGAGAAACAGAGAGAGGGGAAACCAAGACCCCTGGCTGAGTGTCTTCCCTATATGTTCTTAAGAGAAAATGTGCTTGATGGAGAGACCTGCAACTAGAAATACTAGCTATATCCAGTTTTCTTCCAAGTGAACGTCCCTCTCCAGTGTCAGTGGTGTTGATTCAGGCTCCTTGATTCCTGACCCAGGAAGGGGACATCACATAGGGTACGTGTTTTTACACAGCTATGCTTGTAAATGCCCTAGGGCCATTAAACTAATAACCTCCTATGAACCTATGCAGGCCTCCCAACATCTTCTCACCAACATGGCCTGCTAATGTCATCCACTATAAGTTGACTTGCAGTCCTGTATAAGTCAGACTTGTGCCATGGAACTTGTGTAAAGTACTGAGTTGCTGTACTTTGTGTACTTAGGTAGGGGTTCTGTTCTCACTGCAGTCAACTGTGTTTGTGTGTGTGAGTGTGTGTGCATGTGTATGTGTGTGTGTGTGTGTGTGTGTGTGTGTGTGTGTGTGTGTGTGTGTGTGTGTGTGTGTGTGTGTGTTTCTAGACAGAAGAGCAGAATTGTATATCCTACAGTTACTGCTCCAGTGCCATGGACTGACAGTATTTTGATACTAGCACATGCCTACACATCCATTTCATGCAGGCCTCCTGACATCATCTCTCCAACAAGGCCTGCTGATATCATACACTATAAGGTGACCTGCAGTCTTGTAAAAGTCAACCTTGTGCCATGGCAATTGCATAAAGTACTGTGTTCTGTAGTCTGTACACCTAGATTGGTAGGGATTCTATTCTCCCTGCAGTCAGCTGCATGTATGTATGCTTGTGGTCTTACTTGACATTACAAAGAACCTTTTACACCAGCATGTGGGATACTCTTATTAGCATATTCTCTTCATCAGACACTTCTGATGTCATTAGCTATATCAGATTTGGGGATATGCAGTATTCCCACTAGGGCAGGATCTGTGACTGGCCTGGAGGTCAGGAAGAAGCCACCTCATCCTATACAATACAGATTACAATGACATGGTTTTTAATCTATCCACATACATCATGTCATGGTTTGTAGGCCCACTGCTTTCTTGATGAGAAATCCCTATGGTCTCTCCAGGGACAATGCAAAAGAAGGCATTATACTGTATTAGTTCTGTTCTAGTGAGGTTTGTTAGTTGTGTTCTAGTGAGGTTTGAGCACAGTGCTGTCATACAGTCCTGATATCTGAATATGATGGCATGACTTATGATGTGCACAACATAGTCTTTCAACACCAGTGTGGACATTTGGTGGTCAAAGTTCAGATCGCTATATACATGTGTTCCCAGTGTTTGTATCACTAGGTTTCAGCATAGCAGGACTGTTGTCAATGCTATGATTAACATCTAATTCCACTTTTCAGACAGACAACATAAAAAAAGATACATCTCTGCATTTATTTGTAGATAGTGTGCCTTTGTCACCAATCATTTGTCTGTGTTAACTCCTCTTGTGCTATGTTATCATCACTGGTGGGCTCAGTTATTGCACCCAATATGCAAGAATCAGGAAACTTGGTAAGCCAAATGCCATATACTTTAGCCTGAACTGTTGAGAAATAGAGTCCAAACAGTGAAGGGGCAAGCACAGATCCTGGGGGTTTGCAAATGGTGAGTGCTCTACTAGTACTGGTTGATGCACCAATTTTCACAGAATGTGTTCTGTTGGTGAGCCAATTGGTTACCCATCTAATGACATAAGGGTTAATCCCCAGATAGGAGAGTTTCTTAATCATACCTGCATGGGGATTGTGTCAAAACCTTAGGCCGGATCATGATAGGCAGTATGCACTGTCTTACCTTCATCCAGGCCTATCAGATGGAATAAATGGGTTGTGACAACATCACAGATCACCTATGGTATGATTCAGGACATACACCTTGCTGATACAGTTGAATCTGCACTTCAACAAACCCTCCACATGGGCTATGTTCCCATAGAAGGGTATACATTAACATGCACCTATCTGAGTTGGAAGGACAGCATTTGATGCATGCTTGTATAGAGACATCCCTTCTCTCATCAGCTGTGAGGTAGACCAACATGTCATCATGAACCTCTTCTAAATGAACACTAGTAATATTCCAGCTGTGTGCAACAGACCTGTGTGAGTCGTTAATGCTAAATCATGTCCATTACATCTGATAGCTGTCCTCAGACAGGTCATCGAGGACATGCATGATGACAACAGTATCAGTGTGTGGAACTTGACCAGGTCAAGACATTTGACACAAATCCACACTTAGGAATTCAATCAACCCTGTCATATGAGGCCTTAAACAGTTGTATCACCAACTGGGTAGACCACTATATCACATATGTGGCATCTCACTATGTTGAAATGTATGAAGTGACCTATATCTCAGGTCCAGTGATCAGGTCTGTATATCAGTGGTGTCTGCTACGCCCTTTCCTGTCCATTATTTAAGTGATGGACAACACAGATGGCAAATGCATCCTGTGTCCAAACATCTGCCTGGAGGGCTACAGATTGTAGGTAATCATTGACTTCATCTGTGATATTAGTATAATACAGACAGTATTTGCACATATTCATGATTGCTGCTACAGCCATGACAGCACCTGCAATGGCAAGAAAACATGGGGGGATTTGTTAAGTCAGGAAAACAAACACACAATGCAAGTAAAATATGGACATCACACCCTATAATCAGGCCAGTAGGTATTTGACCTGTGTCCTGGAGTAGATAAGTGGAACGTACACTAGCATGTGATCACAGTGCTGACTTCTCCCTTGTATGTAACACAAGTACAGAGTATGTGAAGGACATCCAAATCAGAGGTCAAAATATCTTCATAGTTCCTAGCCTTCATCACATCAATAACTGAGTAAATGCACCCTTCTTCATGTACCTCCCTACACATCTTCTAATGATATATACCACCTTTATCAGAGTGAGCTCTCACACAGCTTATTGGCCATACCTAGGTATTCTTTTTGTGGCACATACATGACTGTCTGTTGGTGCAGAACACCAATCAAATTGTTACACCAGATGCATGTGTGCAACCTCTTCTGCTGATGCACACAATACATACATATGTATTTGACAACATTAATGGCATGGGTTTCATTCATGACAGTGTGGATTATACCATATATATCTGTATCTATATCTATTTATATATATATATATATATATATATATATATATATATATATAGGGTCTATATTATATTAGCGAACGTTTGAAATTGCGAATGCTATATAATTGACCCAAAGATTCCGAAAATCCAAAATGTTGACCACATGGATCAGTGATTTTTTTCCCAGGGAAAAAATTTGCTGATCTGTAAAAAAAAAAAAAAAAAACACGCCCCCCCCCCTACTTAAATATACCAACTTTGAGATTGTACCACAGTGGTAGAAATGGCAAAGTCCTAAAAATGGCATTTTGCTATTTTGCGTAAACACGTTTGACGAAACAGTGTTCACAACTTTAAGTATTCACTTAAATAATAGGAACCCTATAAATATATATATATATATATATATATATACATACACACATACATATATATATATATATATATATATATATATATGTGTGTGTGTGTGTGTGTGTGTGTGTGTGTGCATATACATATATGCCATGCACACCAGTCAACTAGTCTATTGCTCATAATGTCACATACAGGTATAGCAGTGTCCTTCCTAACACCTCCAGCAGATGTTTCAGTGTGCCAGAACAGTGTACATGATTACCTTCATACAGTGTGGACATATAATAGTTGCTCATATGTGTTTGTGCAGAATAATTTTTTATCACTCTAAATCAAGAATGTTATTCTTTTCATGTTTTCCATGAGCCTTTATCTGTATCCCACTTGCTGGAGATCTCTGCTGAGATTACAGTCATATTTAGGCAAATCAGTTTGCACAGATTCACAATATGCACCCTACCCCAATTGTGTGTCAGATCCCTAATAGCTGTCCTCTGTGTTATTCACTTAAGGATTTTTATCTCATACAGACATCCTCACCATTTTTATGTCACCTTGTGTGACATTCACATAAAACACATTTTCACTTTGCAGTCTCTACTGTACCATATAGATATGTGATTGGTGCTGCTGCTACAACCATTTTCTATTGACATGCCCTCATCTTCTATACATGCGGGAGTTTCACCTGTCCTTTTTCCCTGTGTTCATTCCTACAATTCGTCTGTGCATCCCTATTCAATACACACACTTCCCCTGAGTGTTTACTTTACATGGCAATCCAGTTACTGTTACAGATCATTTATACAGCTTCAGTATAGCATGCCAGGAATGGAATATCACAATACTCTACATTGTAGATACACTGTACTGTAATGTGTTTGGAACATATACTTTGCATTTATATCTGTCAACTGTCCAGATATTCACAGGATGTCCAGATGTGTTCCTTATCAAATTTGTGGCTTTTTGCCTTTTCACTGGGATGATCTCAGGACTGATATGACTCATTATTACATACATTTGAGTAATGAGCTTCATACTTTAAATCCTTCATAAGATGTACTTCTACCACATTTCTATAAGGTATCTATGTCAAATATGCCCTGATTTCTGGGTCATTGTCCCCACATTATGTTGACCTTTGTGCAGATGTGTTGAACTAAGAAATTGAGAGCTGTCTATGAAGCCCTGATAATCATTGTGGCATTCCACACAAAACCGTGGACCATAAGTGCTCTGCTTTAAATGGAATTGCTATTCATGTTTGCTTACATGGTCCTTGCTTAGACAAGATGAGTGGCACGAATATGCATTGAGCGGTGGTGCGAGCTGCTTCTCACTGGACACCATTACGGACACATGTAAACTCCATGTAGGCTTCACTCACAACCTACACAGTGTTTATTGAATCATGGGGCTTGAGTTTTGGTAGCATTAAGTAGTTTCAGTAATATAAGGGAGAGCTGAGAGATAAAAGTTTTGTAGAATTCAATAAGGAATCATCAGGGCCTGGAGCTTAACCTTGTTTAAGGTTAATAATTGTACCTTTTATTTCTTTAAGAGTAAAGGGTGCATTCAGGAATTCAGTTGGTTTAGAATTAAGTTTGTGAAATCGAATTTGATTGGGAAAATGAGAAAGCTCTTTTTCTGTGTCACTAATTTCATGCTTTCCATATAGTAGTATGGGTTCATGTCAAACCAACGACATGCTAATATAACGAAAGTCACTACATCGAAACAAAACCATCGACAGTTCAAAACATCGACAGTACGTTTATACGTAAGTACAGTGCTAACATGGGTCCTGCAAGGGGGAAGTAGTATGGGTACAGTATCATATCATATCCTTTACTTTCCCCTTGCAGGACCCATGTTAGCACTGTACTTACGTATAAACGTACTGTTGATGTTTTGAACTGTCGATGGTTTCGTTTCGATGTAGTGACTTTCGTTATATTAGCATATCGTTGGTTTGACATGAACCCAGTAGTATGTATATATCGGTAGAGATTTGTATTATATCATATGTATTATGTATCAGAAGATCATTACATTTGAGAGTTAAAATATATGGTGATTCGTTATTACTTTTAATTAATTTTAACAAAGAATTTGGAAGGAGATTGAGCCCATCCTGAGTATAAAGCAACATATCTTGTTTCATACCAAGAGATCTGTGGGGGTCATACAAAATGTTTAACATTTTTTTTTTGGTATTTAGAATTTCTTCATCTAACTCTGAAAATGTTTGAGTTAGCCTTTTGGTCTCTAGTTTAACTAGTTTTTAAGCTAAGTGTTTTCCATTGTTTTGTTGCATTTCTTATAATAAGAGGCTTTATTTATAGGAATACCTCTAAACTGTGTTTTTAATGCTCCCCATTAAATATCTATAGCAATATCTGAATTTGAATGAGAATTTTCAAAATTTTGGAGAATAAGATACATTTGATTTTTTACAATTTGATTATTTTAATTAATCTGAAATTAGGGTCCAAATGTAGGTATTATAATTATGAGGTTTGGAGCAGAGAGATTTAAATGCAATATTATTTTAGAATGATCTGAAAAATAACTTTGCTCCATCCTAAAGCCAGTGATAGTATTAATAAAGTAGTTAGAAATTAAGAAGAAATCAATTCTGGAATATTAATCATAGCATTTGGAAAATATATATACCTTTGATACATGTTGGTGTTCTGATATAATGGTTGAGGGTTGAATATGATAGTGTCGACATGAGAATACCGAAAGCGGACTACATCGAACATTTAAATGAAAAATCTCCGTAGGGGGAGATTTCCATTTGCTTCAATGTAGTGCATTCTCGGAGTTGGTATATTGAAATAGGGGGGTGTGCGGGGTGCAGGGGGGCTTGCCCCTGCCTACACACTATTTAGTTTTTTTTTTTTTTCAATTTAGTATTTTTTTCGTTTCGATGATTTAAGACTTCGATCAATAAAGTTCGATCTTTAGTGATTCGAAGTTTTATACCTTCAAGATTATAATATAGACCCCGATACAAAATAGTTAAAGATGCATTAAGGTTATAAGAATTGGAAAATGAGGTACGAACTGCCTGAACATTAATAACTGAGTTCCAATCTTTACCAATGATAAAATGAGGATTTTTAAATTAAAAGGTGGTGCAGTTCAATTATAAATACATGCTGATTATTACAAGGAGCATAGATATTTAAAATAGTATGGGATGAATAAAGTTTGGGTTATTGCAAATAAAGCAACACCATCTTCCTTTAGTATCCTGAGCTGTTTTGCTACCCTGCAATCTATTTTGTATCAGTACGGTTGCTCTTTTACTTTTGTGATTGTTGTCAGAGACTACAATGTGTTTAATCCATTTCTTGCTTATTTGATTCCATTGGTGAGTAGAACTGAGATATCCCTGAATGAACCTAATTTGATCTTTGGACTTATAAAGAGGTGGAAAAATATCTTCCTTTTTTTGTTTGTTGAATGCCATGAATGTTCCAAGATTCAGTAATCCACATCAATAAAGGCAGCTAGGTATATGATTGGTATTTATTTAGTTAGGTACTAAAATATAGGAGGTCTGGACATTTGTGTAAAACTAGGCATACAATAAACTACTCTTTCTGGCAAACCTTTAGGCCTAACCCAACCCCCCCCCCCCATAGGAAGAGTTATGGGGGAGGAGTATATTAAGTTTACTAATAAAAGAAAGAAAAAAGTGAAATGAAGGTCCCACCCCCAATAAAGAAACATAAGAACACATTTAAATAACTCATATTGATTATACAGTAAGTACAAAACACCACAAAGGTAGCCTCCATAACATTCACTTACACTGTCAATACTCTCTTAATAACACAATTCTTTGCAGAGAGAGCAATTAACTAGAATATCCTGTAGAACATGACTGACATAAAAAGTTAAACTCTTATAAAGTATGAAAAATATAGAATATCTAGCAATATGTATTAATATAATACAGAAAAACAAAGAGAGCAAAGAGAAATTAATTATGAAGTTTAATAGGGTAATACATTGAACAACATAGTCGATATTTGTAAAATTGGTGATAATAAGCTAAATGGTCATGGGTATTTTAATAGAACATAACATAATTGTTCACAAATCCCAAAATGTGATTAGTAAGGTAGTTTAAAAGGCTCATTTGCTCAAATCATATCACCACAAACAATTTGAGGTCAGTTTTTAAACTTATCCAGCAGCCGATATCTAAATGGTATATGTAACTAAAAATACTTAGTAATTACAAGTGGAAAAACTATAACGTGTACTTAAAAATCAAATTAATGAAGTCAACAGTAAATATGAGGTAAGTCTAGAACAGTATATATACATTGATCTTTTTCTAAATAGTAATTAGGTAACATTTTCTGTTTAGAACATGTAAGTATAACATCTCAGTTAAATCATAGTTTTAGTGGAAATCATTGTAGTTTGGTGGAATAAGCAATATTAAGGGATGGGTGATCCAAAGTTACCAAAGATAGGTTCTGGCCATTTTTAAATAGAAAAGTTCAAAGTTTACAGTTATGGTTGTGCTCTGCAGTGATGAAATCCATCCAGGAAGAAGCTTTGTACACAGAGAGACAGGAGAAAGCTATCATCACCATCACAAATAGGACACAGAGTGAATTACCCAGTACTGCACATTACAAAGAGAAGTCACTAATACCTATAACATTGACAAAGCTAAAAATATTGAGCAGATCAGTCTGGTTTGAAATCAAATAATTGTTTAAAGGTTGTCTGAGCTTCTGGAAGTGAAGAGATATTAAATTTGTTGCCTTGATGAGAGAAAGATAATATTGCAGGATAGCATATATAAAACCTGAAGCCTTCATTTATTAAGAACATCCAAAATGGGGATAATTTCAGTCTAACCTGCTTAATTGACAAATGTAAACCTTGAATGGTTTTAATTTTATTACTTTGCCAAGTGAAATCAGACTTCTTTTTGGCTATTGTTAGTATCATAAACACATCTCGATAGTTTAAAATTTTGGCGTATATCTGTCTAGGCTGTTCAGATGTAGGTGGAGATCTGGAGGCTCTATAGGCTCTTTTGGTGGTAATTTATTCAGCAGAAGAGCTATTATATAGGAGATTTATGAAGATCTTGTACAGGGTGGGTATTAGTGAAAGTTCATCATGTCTTTCTTGAAGACCTCTAATAATCAAGATATTCCATCTGCTTCTCACCTTAACATCCAACGACTTCTCATTAATGATTTGGTATCTTTGTTGTTAGACTGAGCCAATTGATTAATTACAGTTATTTGATGTTCACAGGAAGAAATTCTTAATTCAGTGACCTCGAATATCCTGGAAATATGCTTAATGTTGAGTTTGCATCTGATATCTGTTGCAATAAATGCTGAATCACTTGCTGAAGGGGTGATAATGCCATTTTTAGATCCTCAAAAAGAAATATTTGGTCTGTTTTAGTCTTACTTACAGTATTTCTTTTGTCCTCCTTGTTGTATCATGGACATTTGAAGTAGGTTTCTTTTCTGGAGAATTTATTGCAGTCCACTTAGTTTTAGTAGTTTGTGATTCCATACATTCATCTTTATTTGCCACAGTTTGGATTTACTAAGTTCCTAAAACAATTCCATTAACTGAAAGCTGTGAGATTTGGAGATGGGGAAAGAGTATCAGGTTCTTAATGCAGACAGACATGTAAGGTTGTAGTGTTCAGCAGGGTCTCTCTTGAGAAATGTTTTCTGACTTAGGTGGTGTTATCTCTCTCAAAGAAATCTTTTTCAGAGAAAGTCTATAATTTGCTGAAGAATGTAGATTATTTGATTTATTTGAGCACAGCTTTTGATAATAATCGACATAACAGGTAAGGTAAATCAGCTGGCTAAAAGTTTTAAGGTTTAAAGGTGAGGAGAAAACATCACGTTTTAATACAGACCAGGATATCCATTCATCATATTCAGCTGAATCTTGCTTGGCAAGCATTTCTTCAAAGAAGTGCTTATTTATTTTTATTAAAGGGTCATTTCAAGAGCTATTGAGTTTTCCACCAAAGTATATTTCTTGTTATATTATTTGTGCATAGCTTTCAGTGTCGAAAAACTGCAAATTTAGGATAAAAAAAGACTGGTGTGAGCGGAAGCAGTGTGGCAAATCATTCACACCACTGCAGCCATTTTAGTTATCCCACTCCCACACAGTATGTGTGTTACTGTTGTCTTTTTACTAATTTCACACACGGACTCAAAGAAGTGAATCATAGAATAAAACATATGTACATTTTCTCTTTTGTCATTTCTTGACTGCATAAAATCATGGAGAGACTTTCTACTTAAAGAGTTGTGACATCTTTCCAGACACCTTAGTTTTAACATTCTATTTAATATTAATTTTCTAAAATAGGAAGCCTCATATTCTTCCTTTTGAGGGATAACTTTGTCTCATCTATTCATCGTGCCATCTCTAGTATCCTCTAGAATCTGTAGCTGTTAGTGCCTAATATAACCCGTGTCAAATTAATGCAGTCTGTAAAATTTATAATGCAATATATCTTTACAGAGAGTACAAGTCTCTCTTGGTTGTGATCAGCATAAAAATATAATAGCTTGGATACAGCTACAACATTAGTGAGAGTTTACAAACAGTAGCAAAGCCATCTGGGTAGCAAGCAATCAACTTATTTCTCTGAACATGAAGACATTTATTTATGTTGTGATTCTAGTACAGCAATGACTTCTATTGCTAATAACAAATTAAGGCAGTTTACTTGCAATATCTAGCTGATAGTCTTATCATTATGAGGAATCGTTTTTGTTCTTTTCTTTTTTATATACAGACATCCATATTAATATGGCTAGGTTACAATTTAAACAGTACTGAAGGAAGATGTCTTTATCAACAAATTAAAACACAAAAATATTTGATTTTTGCACCTGAAACAGAATAGTGTTGCAATGTATATGGCAGGAGGCAATTCTTATCTTCATGATATGTTTTTTTTATTGGTATAATTTGCTGCAGAAAGGTGTCACACTTTATTTAGAGCTGAACTAATGTAAGGTCTTTCATTAGCATCTAGATAAATTTTATCATCCTTTGAATTATGAGATAATTACATCATTATTATGTATCAATCTATCTTTTTTTTCTGTACTTTTAATCCACTTGGCCTCGGGAGGTCCATGGTGGTAGCATACTTAGAAGGGCAGACCACACTTCTTTATCACATTCAACAATTTTCCTTGTATTATCCTATACGATTCAGGTATATTTCCAGGTGAGCTGGAAGAAGTAATCTCTAGTGAAAGACCGTCAGGAGACATCCTCTGTAGGTGCTCAGACCACCTCAAATTGTTTGGCTTAATTAGGTGAAGCAGGAGCCTTACTTAGAGAACTTCCTGGCATGCTGATATCAGTCTGTCCTAGATTGTGAGCTTAGCTACCAGGCAAGGAATGCCATGTTCATCAACTGCATCTATGATCTTATTCTTTTGAGCATTATCCAGTGCTTATGATGTTATGCTAGGACAGACACAGACGGACAATTAACATGAGAGTTTCCTAATGTGATGCATCCCTTACTTGACCAGAACAGGAATGTTGCACCCATTCACTGGTCAGTCTATTGATGGTACTTTCAACCCTCACTTATAAGCATGACTTACAGATACTTCTACCTTTCTTGTTGCTTATTCCTTTGCCCACATGCAAAGAACAATCCACTCTTTCTGGGGTAAAGCTGGTCTCTGATTTGGGGCTACTTACCAGGACAATATGGAAAAACACATGGAAGTGACAAGCATTGCAATTAAAAAACATTTTATGCATCTATATATAACAAAGAATATAAAAAATTGTGGCAAGGTTTTGTGTAGAATGTTTCTTCGGGTATTACAGCTTGGTCACCCAACTTATAAAATGTTGACCATGAATGAACTAATTGGAAGCAGTAATGACTAATGAGAAATATCTGTTAACATTCAGTGTCTCAAGTCTCTTAAACTATGATATTTGTAAGAATAAGGCAATGCTTGCCTCAGCACTGTATATAGTCTACTGTTTTGTCTCTTAACCCATTTTTTTTCTTGCATTAGCTCCCAGTACTTAAAATGAATACTGTTAATACACCATTAAGCTGCACATGTCTAGACAGGAATTTTTATCCACATGGTGAAGCATATCTGACATGTTTTACTCTTACAAATGGTGAGCTGCTATACCCTTGTCTGTTAGCAATGCAGCTGTCATTTTCTTAGTATAAAAGGTATTAAAACTTCCATGCCATCTAATTAGCTACAAATCTGCAGATACTAAATTGTTCCTTCATAGTGGGAATTTATAAATGACAGTGTTGGAATTAAGTATAAATGTACTGTGTCCAAACACAAGAAAAGCAAAAACATTTGCAAAAATATATACAACTTCACAAAAATGAATTGCCAAGTAACATACAACAATTGAATGGTAGGCATCCCACCTTAAACTGCATTTGTAGATTGAAACTCCATAAATGCTCACTATGCAATACATTCATAGGACTGCATTCTCATACTTAGAAACTTCAAGTGCTACTCAGGAGCAGTTTGCATTTCTCACTCACAAAGATCATCTGGCCTCCTCCTTTGTAGGTCCCCAGACAGATGATGTATCTGTTTTTCTATGTAATGGAGACTGGTCAGTCATCAGAGATTGTAGATGCAAAAACTGATTATACCACAGGAATCTCACTACATTCAGACCAGGTAATCCTTGTTCATAAGGAGGAAGAGAATCTGTGAGGTCTCCTTTGATCCCAACAGCAATGCACAGTATCCCAGGTTGAGGAACTTGGTGCTATGACTGTGAAGCAATTACAATAATTGCCTAGCAAAATGCCAGATCTGCATTAACTAAGACATAAATATGTGTCTCACTGGCTTCATGATGTCGACAGATAAGCCCTGAATGAGCCCTGGATGAATTCAGACTGACTAATGACCCTGTTACTGAAAGGGCTCGCAAGGGATGATACTAAGGGAAGGGAAGATGGTAAAGTGTACTCATATACTGCTGGCAAATGTGCTGAAGTGTCAAAGAAACATTTCTAGCATAAATTATGCAATACTGATATAATGATAACTAATGTCAATGACAATGCCTGCGATAAGCACATAAAACAGACATGCTAACAGAGGATTTGATAGGGATACAAAGCTGCAGCATTACAAAGGGGTGCTAAAATGTGATATACATGTTAATAAAATGCTCAGTTGAGATACTACTTAGCAAGGGCAGAAGATACATTATGGGATCAAAGCAGAGGCTGCAGTTATTGCATGTGAGATGTATATAAAGGGAATTTAAGTATGCAAGCTGACCACTGCTGTATTCTACATCACAGCATGTATATACAAGAACAACAGAAGGAAAACAATCATGGCAGAAATTAGGAGGTGTAGCGCCCACCAGGATAAAAGCACTCTCATCAAACTAAACAAACAAGTAAGAGGACTAATAAAGTCTACCAACGCCAAATTTGAGGTAAATTTGGCGTCCAGTGCCAAGGACAACCACAACCCATTCTTTAACTATTTTTGCTGTGTTTTTTGGTGCTGTTTATTTACATTCTTTAGCTATGTCTACAACCTGAAAGGCAGTGCACAATTGTGTACAGAGCTCATTGTTAATGGTGCTACCTATACTGAGCAGAAAACAAAAAAGGAGCATAACACCATAGACATAAAACTGGAAATTTAATACAACAAAAACAAGAAAAGGATAAGCTCTTTTGGCATGTGCCTTCCTCAGATCCTGAAAACAATTCCTACACACAACTATTTAAGAACCAACTAACCAATCTAGTTAAAAGGCAATTAAGCAATTAAAAAATGAGGCAATGAAACATAGCAACACTTACTCCCCATTTGCATAGTGCACTTGTAACAAAAACATGTTTTAAAATAACTTAGATCCAAGCTTAGAACAAAACTACATTTTGTTAAATACAATCAGCATAGCATATTAAAACTTATAGTAAATAAATAAAACACTACTGTCATAACCATTACACAGCTTGTGAATTTGTTAAAAACTCAGAGCTCATACTGTTAACATGGCAGGTTCACAACCATAATATTAAAGAAGCAACAGTCACAGCATGATTAAAAAAATGAGGAAATGAAACAAAGCAATACTTACTCCCCATTTGCATAGTGCACTTGTAACAAAAACATGTTTTAAAATAACTTAGATCCAAGCTTAGAACAAAACTACATTTTGTTAAAGACAATCAGCATAGCACTGCCACCTATACTGAGCAAGAAGATATAGCAAACCTACTGGCAGACAATTTCAGTTCAAACTTTACCCCTTTATCCCTCTCAATCTCCCCTCAGGAAATATCATCAAATATAGCTCTCTCTACTATCACTAGGGAAGAGGTCCTCAAGGCCAAGAACGCTGCATTGATGGGCCCAGACAATATCCCAGGATGCCTTCTAAATAGCATGAAACATGACTTACCAGGCCCTCTGGAATTGCAATTTAACTGTAGCCTCCAACCAGCTTTGTGCCTGTCTGCACGAAGTGGGCCTTCTACAGACCATGGAAGCTACAGACCATAATAGTCTCATATGCAAAGCCATGGAAAGAATAATCATGCAAATGATCATTAATGACATAGACAACCTTAAAACACTGGACTCAACCCAATTTGGTTTTGTTACGGCATGTTATGCCTACTCAACCTGGTGGACCTTTTTAAGAAGGTCACCAAAGCAATGGATGAGGTAAAAACAGTTCACACTGCCTACTTTGACCTGGCCAAGACATTTGGCACAATACCTCACTTGGGCATTCTTGATTAACTCAAGAGGTTAGGCATATACCTTTATGTCACCCGGTGGATAGCCAGTTGGCTCACAGACAGGACTCAGGAAGTTAGAATTATGGAATCCACCTCTAGATAGAAGACAGTCACAAGCATAGTTCCTCAAAGATTAGTCCTGGGACCTCTCCTTTTTGATATTTACTCCACTGAAGTTAAAGCCAATGTCAAGATCCTCTGGCTGACCAGATTTACAGATAATTGCAAATTAGGAGCAATAATAGAATCCCCCTTTGATGCAAATGTTTTCCAGGAAGGTTTGACACAGACAAATAACTTGTGTCAGAGCCATGGACTAAAACTAAATGCCAAGAAATTTATAATAGTATCCTTCAGGAAGTTATCCACTCCTGGTAACTATAATATTGACAACACCCCTCTAAGAGTCAACCCAGCAGTCAGGGACTTGGGGACTCACAGAGACAGTAATCTAGACTTTGACCCACCATATGTCTACTGTAGTGAGGAAATTATTCAGTGTTGTGCAACTTATAAACACAGGTATGGCATCTAGGCCCAAGGACATACTTTTTCCATTGTATTTACCATTCATCAGACCTGTCATTAAGTACAGAAACCCCTTTGGTATGTACCTAACTAGGCACATCCTACAACAGGAATGCCCACAGAAGATCCTCACTAAAAGAATACAGGACATAAGTAACATGTCCTTTGCAGACGTCCTCAAAGCCCTATACCTGTATTCTGTCTCCTGTGGTATATTAAGTGGAGATCTTTGCCTGGCATACAAGGCATTGTCAGACCCTACTTTGATGGACCTCCTGCATATCTACAAAACAAACAGTACCAGAATTTCCATTCTAAATACTTAAACCTTGCCTGTGATATAAATAGGACCTGCTGGAGAGGCAGGCATGTATCCCAGAGACCACCCCTTCTCTTGAACAGAATCTCTTATCTATGTGAAGCAGAGTTCCTCCTTAACTCAATTCAAGTGTATAACATATATAAAGTGGTACCTGTAATTATCTAAAAAATTATGTTGTCATTACATAAATTCATTTGATAACCCATTTTAAAATCTTATTCTACTACATGTTAATAACATAAAATTCATGATGCAGGTCATATAGTAAAATAGTACAAACTCCATAAAAATTCCATAAAAAAAATTGTATGCAAAATCACTAGACAACATTAGCCCTTTGTTTCAATACTGAAATAAATGAGATACCCTCATTTAAACCTGGTGGACATGTGGTACTAAGCCTAAGCTGCCACCTAAGTTCTTTATTTTCCACCAAAAGTTTATCATCACCTCCCCTCTCACTTGGTGGAACATGGTCTATTACAAAGAAAATACATTTCTTAAAGTTAGGACAAACTATACTGTGTCCAAACAGTGCATTGTGTATGTTTCTGGTTTTTATAGCTCTCAGGTGTTCACCAATTCTATCTTTAAGTCTACGAATTGTTTTGCCCACATAGAAGGCATGGCATTAATGATATTTAAATTTTTATTTTTAGGATTGGTTAATACATTGATTGATGACACTATATAAATGGTTAGATTTGCGTTATCCAATGACTCTGATGAAGCCTAACTATTGGCGAAAGCACTTAGTTGTTGGAACATTGTGTGTCAAGAATAAAGCCGAAGTGTTTTCAGCTGGTTGTTGGGATTATTTGTTTTATTTCTTAGTTTTATCCTTGTTGGGTCACTGTGTGTTTCTTCAATTCAAGTGTAGCTTGGACAGTTGGATGGGGGAACAGGAAATTCATCCCTGGTTTGGCATCTAAGTCTCTAATGGGCACAGGCAGCCTGTAAATGGCTCATCTCCAAAGCCCCTGCTGACACTAAGCAAGGGTCCAGAACTTGTAAGAAATTTGGGATACATGGCTAGACTTAAAAAGTCGCTTGTGGTAGTTAACCTAGTACACACTTATGAGCCTATGAACTTATGAACCTATGGATCAAAGGACCTTATAGCTGTAATGTCATGCACATCAGAAATGGACATGATTTTGGAAATAAATGTCAATGGCACCCATAGGAAAGGGGTTTATCACCTATAAGCATGTAATAGACTAGAAGTCATGTAAATGCAAATGGTAATATAATAACACTCAACATACATAAGTGACAACAAAGAGACTGACTGTCATTTAATGATTTCAAGTTTTTCAATGGTAATTTGCAAACATCTGAAACATCGTAATACTGGGTGTGCTCACATGAAATTACAGAGAACTATAACATAACAGCAATTCAACATGACCAATACACAAGAAAATGTTGTAACAGAGGACCAATCACAGTTTCTAATGGTCTGGCAGTATGCCATATAGTAAGAAACATTTATGAAATCCCTCATCTGCCATTAAGCTATACAGTGTGCCAAAAACAATTGCAGTTATAAAGATATGTCTGGATGAAGACATGAAATACAGGCCATAATTATTCTGGAACTAGGTAATACCTGTGAGCAATGAATGACATAATAAACATTCACATCATGTAATTTTCGAACACATGCCAGGACAGATATCAGACAGATGCATACGAATCATGGATGCCATAGAAATACGCATATCAGTTATGTCATGAAGAACACCCTTGAAGGGTTTACAGTACTTTCCTATGGTAATAATATAGATGTCCTACTTTGCAGGTATGTAAGCCACTACACTCTGCCAGACAGATGTTATCAGATTCAACCCCCCCTGCCTATGATACTAGTCTCTCTTCAGACCTCTGTATTGACTGCATGTGCCACAGAAGATAGCAATGGAAGCTGTCACAAATAACTAAAATCAATGTGTGCAGTAAGTAAAGTTACAAATATAATAACAACAATGACATTTATTCTGAATGCTGTAAAGGAGCTTCAAATGTTACTGCCCACATAACAGTGAGCAATACAATATTAGTGCTTCATTGGCAAGAAATCATTTTCCATCATGTATTACACATGTTGTCCCAGAATTGAACCACAGTCTATCTGTGTTAGTATGCTATATAAAGCAGTACTCAAGGCACACACCACAGGAGTGCTTATAGCACAGAATGCCCCAGATAATCATTTCACTGCCATGCATTCACAACCTGTCATGATATATCATTTTCCAACATAAAAAAGAATACCCAGATACAATAGTGTTTAGTGTTTATGTAATGTCAGTACATTCATATAATGTTGTGCTTTCAGGGACTGAACACCAAACTATGTCACTCTGTTGACTAATGACATGTGAATGTATCATAAGCACTACAGCAGAAGACTTGACACAAGTGTGATACTCCACCTATGCTAAATTATTACATCATCTGTATGTGCTGCAAACAATCTCTTCCAGATTAAACAGAGGGTGGAGGCATCTATCACTGTAAATGTAAACATTATAACTGTGGGAGATGCCATTTGTGCATTACAGTGTATGGCCAAACTATGCTAACAGTTTCTGAATGTGGATGTTGGACACCTGAGCATTTGATAACAGAAAATACATGATACCATACAGAATGCATGCACCATGGCTGAGGTGTCACTACAATTGTGAGAAATGTCGGTATGTCAAGACCTTACATCATGTTATTGCTGCAAGGGATATGTGTGCCCGTAATTGCTGTACTAAGGCGACAACATACAGAATGCCGTCTCATTCCCTCATACCAGAGGATAATGCTTAATGCAAATGTTATGTAAGTAAAATGTAATCCAATTATCATTATTGCTCTGAATAAAAGCATTGCTTTGTGAGAAATTATCATAGCTTTTTGTAAGAGGAATCAACATCTATAAGTGTCACAGCAGATGTGTTTGGCAACAGTGTTGGTGGCATGTACAATCACAATAAACTGACAAAACATAGTCTGAGCAGTAAAGGCTGGATTTGAACTAACTACCTAAGAAAACAAGCTAAAGATCAGTTCCTGAATTGCAAGTGCCACACAACAGGTTATAGTACAACTGGGACAGTGCACAGTTGAATGGATGATACCACTCCTGTTTATTAGCTGGATGTTTATACTAAAAAGTGCTAAATGGGCACAATAATACTGTACAGCTATTATACATCATATATGTATTTGAAGACTATTCTACACACTTTGAGGGTGAAAGACATTCATAGCTGGCCTCAAACATCCTACACGCATAGTTACACAATGTACAAAGCATGGTATCAAAGTCAAGCACCACAGGAGAATTTGCACTATAGCTGCGAGGTACAACAGTTATGGTAGCATTATGTAATCATTATGTGGTCAAAAAGTTATTTTCCATGGGGATGCTAGGATTTGCTAATGTAACACTGTGCCAGTGTAAATCCATCTCATAAATGGGAGTGTACGTAAATGAAGTTGTGACGTGGCCAACATTATATGACAATAAACAAAATCATACTGTTTAAGCAGTGATGGACTCAGACCACCTACTTACCTAGTTACACCATATATACAGCACATTATCAGCAGACATTGCCATAGAAGACTACTGAGTACAAGTGAGGCATCCATCTTCGATGAAGGGATGACATCAGCACTGTATTGCCAAGGAGATGTGTGTGTTAAAGTTACTTGCACAGCCATCTACTGCAAACGTGTGTAAACCAGTCCTGAATTCATTTGCAGTCTGACACACACAGACACACACACACACACACGCACACACACGCACACACACACACACACACACACACACACACACACACACACACACACACACACACACACCTGTAGAAGTTAATCACTGCTATATTCAAACCTGAAACGTATCTATTTTCTATAGTCTAGAAAACAGTGTAAGAAGCACAAGTGCCACAACAGAACTCTGACTTTTAAAATGTAGGAGTGCACTTTAAAAATAATGACCTCATCAATGTGTTGCACAGAAGCTGTGTCTGTGAAAAGTTTGATAGTTTTGATGGTGGCTTCATCTAACAGTTTATAACATTTCTCCAGAATAGAAATTGGCTGCACACAACTGTATTTGAAGACATGCTCACTTGGATCTATTACCACCCATACTTTCTGCATAATAATCATCCAACCTGGTATCTATCTAGTTACATAATCTAGATAGCACTGTATTAGGTGCAAGCAAGACAGGCAAAATCTGACTCTTAAAGGGAGAAAGTGTACTTTTGACAGTGACCTCATCAGTGTGTAGCAGAGAGGATGTTTCTGTAAAAAGTGGGATAAGGGAGCTGGTTGCAAAGTTAATGTTTTTGTCTCAAAGGAAGGGGATACAGCACAAAGTATTACACCCCCCCCCCCACACACACACACATTTCCCATGTTGAGCATTGAACATCCTAACTACCTAGTTACGCAATCTGGAAAGCACAGTATTAGGCACAAGTGCCACAGGAGAAATCTGACTTAAGGAGAGAGAGAGACTACATGTTTAACTGGATGACCTCATTAATGTGCTGCAGAGGGGAGGGTTCTATAAAAAGTATGTTAAGGGAGAAGTGTGTACAGCTAAAGGTATTCTTCTCATGAGAAGTAGATACATTACCAAGCATTACACACGTTTCCCATGTTGACATCAAAACTTCTTCTTATGTTGTTACTCAATCCAAGAAGCACAGTATTATTTACAAATACCACAGGACAAGACAAACTTTAAAGATCATGTTTAAAGGTGTAAGTTGCCCTTTTCTTTACAAACAGAAAAAGATGCTTGCAAACACCTTTTTATGAAAAGAAAAGTGCATTTTGAAACTTTTAATAAAATATTAACTTTTAAATCCAACTTACAAACATGTAACACTAAATGTAGCAATGTTTATGGCATTAATATTCATGGGAGGGCAGGGTGTGGTTATATCATTCTGGGTTCAGCTCTAATAATGCTGGATTAATGTAGGTAAGTAATTGTAAATTAGTGACATAATTGTCAAACTGTTAATTTAACAGTTTGGCAAAAAAAACTAATGATATACTTTTCTGACAAACTGTTAATTTAACAATTTGGTGATTACATCACTAATTTACAGTTAATTTCCTATGCTAATCCAGCCTTATTAGAGTAGAACCTGGAATGACATAACCACCCCTGCCCTACCATGTTTATTAATGCCATAAACATGGCTTACTACTTTTAGTCTTCTGCATTTGGAAGCAGTATTTAAAAATAATGTTTTATTAAAGACTTTAAAATAGACCATTATGTTTGAAAAGTAAAGAATGTTTCATATCTTTAAACACGATCTTTAAGGATGTGAAAAAACACATTTGCACATGTTGAAAACGTACTGTTTGGAATGGTGCTGTGCATCACAGGTTTTGAAACAGCACTGTGATTGTCCCATGCAATTACATACCTCTTTACTCAGATTTACATACTGTCCTTCACATACATTGTGTTACTCTGAGGGAAATGTACCTGTTTCCCTGTATGGGATGCCAACAAAATTCACAGTTGTAAACCACTAGTTTATTAAACTTTCCTGCCACTTCATGCCAGGATGATTGCACACTTGTCTTGTCTTATACTTGCACACCGTGCATTGACAAGGCAAACAGACAACTCCTGCATAGGACAGTGCATTGCAAAATAACAGTGATGGATTATACATGAATATAATCAAAACTGTAGCACATTTGCAAGTGTAATCATTTGTGACCAGGCATACATTAACCAACTGAATTAAATGATTCACCATCATTTTGAAATCAAGATAACCTATTAACAAAATTAATACAAATATACACATTTTGTGTAACCTGAAATAATAATCATTTTCTTTTCTTTTTTTTTTTTGTTTTACTCTTTGAGAGCAACACTACCAAACTGAATTACTCTGCTGATAGCAAAACATTAGTGTATGGAAATCATAACTTGAAGTGTTGAACTTAGAATGGGAATTAGTAATATTCTATGATGCTCTGTGCCAACTTTTGTGCAAAGATCTGTAACAGATAGGCTTCACAATAGGTAGCAGGCTCATTAATATAGCAGCAGGATAATGATGTATTAAGGAAAGGAGGAGCCAACGTTTACAGCCACAGGAGTCAGACAAAACATTCTGAAACATTTTTTATCCATCAGGATTTGAACCTTTAGAGCATTCCAAGAAAAATGTTTATACCTGCGTATTATCTAAGCACACCACATAGGAAGTCATACTTCTAATAGCTGACATTAGAGAGTAGATTTTGGCAAATGTGAATGCATGTATCCATCCTTATTACCATATTGACCCCTGTAATTTGTACATCCAACACTTCAGATTGTTGAAAAGTACACTAGACTGAATAAACATAGCTAAGCACAGCTGTGCAGAGTACAACAGAGTAATGCAACCAAAGGCAATACAATTACAAGCTATTGCCATAAGCTGTGTACTTCTATTTAGCCTTAGTTGTATTTCTTGCCTACCACACGGCATTGCACAAATGCAAAGGTGGAAGAATGATGATACAGAAGAGAGAAGGTACATAGACAGAGTGACATGGAGGCAGGGACAAAGTAGCTTATGACAGAAGAAGCATATTGCTGGCTCATAACAGTATGTAGCCAACAGATACTTATAAAATATTGTACCAAAACAGTCAGTAATACTCAGCTAATGGTTGGATTAGAACCCCTGAAAGTAGTCAAAAATCTGTCTATAAATGTGAGTATTATTTCATCATGCCACAAAGGAATTAATACTTTTTAGCATTTTAATAACACAGCTGAAGCACAGTGACAACTTGTTGAAGCAGAAGGGATGAACAGAGAGTGATAGAGACAGATGCATAGAGGAACAGCAACAAATGCATTTTGCGGGACATGTAGGAACATCTGCATGGTGTGTTACTCTTACTTAGAGAACAGATGACCTGTACATCACCACTATGATTGTAAAATGAACATTCTCCATCAGGGTATTAATGTACAGGTAATTATCCACAACCCCTTTTCCCATTTTTGCACATGGGGTAAAGTTGCCACTTCAACAATGACAGTCATCTAGAGCCAAGGTTTAGACTGTCAGGTGGCTAGACCTGCCATAGTAATTCACAACATAATGCACACTTAATCATACCTACAGCCAATTTAGAGTGTCCAATCTACCCATTGCATGTATATGGAATGTGAGAGGAAACCCACATGAACACAGGGAAGACATGATGACTCAACACAGAAGGCACCAAAGCCAAGAATTGAATGAGGGAACCTCTTGCTGTGAGGTGACATTATCCACTGTGCCACTCAATGTACATTAATGCCCACTGAAAAACAAGTCTGACACTTCATGGCAGTATATTAAGCTGCTGTGTAGCTCAGACTGTAATGGAGGTAACTAATAACATTATTTTACAATTGCTAAGCAGTGGTTTTTTGCTGTTTAGTGAGTGTAAATTAAAACAAGCAAAAATAAAAAAAAAAGAAAAGAAAGAAAGAAAGAAAGAAAAAGAAAAAAAGAAAAAGAAAGAAAAGTGTGTGTGTGTGTTTATGTCTGTGTATACGAGTGCATGTGTGCATGAAAGTGAGAGTGAGACTGACTAAGCCATTATTTTTCACTCACTAAGGAATGCTTTGCTGTTTAGTGAGAGTAAAATTAAAACAAATAGATAATTAAAAAAATAAAAAAGTATGTGTGTGCATGTATGAGTCTATTCATGTTTCTATCTACATGTGTGAGTGCGTGGGTGCTTGTGTGCATGAAAGCAGAAGTGTGTATATGTGTGTGTGTGCGTGTGTGTGTGTGTGTGTGTGTGTGTATGTGTGTGTGTGTGTGTGTGTGTGTGTGTGTGAAGAGATGGATTGAGAGTGGATGCATCTCATTTAAAATCAAGAGGTATGCATACCTCTCAACCTCTTAGCTCAAAAGGTCCAGATAAAGACTAAGATAATGGGAGGACAAAGGCTCAAAAGTAGGGAAGAAGTTTAATTATTGCTCTTATAAAATTAAAAAAGTTGCTATAATGACAGTATTTATGTTAAGATGCATTTTCTGGGGGATATTAAAGCCATACTTGTTACCTCAGGGACACCCCTGATTTTGACTCAAATTTTAGCTCTGCCTCCCTTAATCCCAACTAAAACTGGTGACTTTTGGAAAAAAGGTGGTGCATTAAATAAACAATGTCAATAAACAGAGTTATAGACTTTTTGTACTTCAGAAAATGTATATTAATTCACATTTCCTTATACTGTCTATGTCTCAAGTTAACAGAATTAGTATTTTAAGTGTCTCTGATTACTTCTGGATTTGTCCCTGATTCTATTGAAATTTATCTCTGATTAATTGAGAGCTATCTTAAAGTCTGAAACACACACACACACACACACACACACACACACACACACACACACACACATATATATATATATATATATATATATATATATATATATATATATATATATATCAATAAAAAAAAAAAAAACAGATAGCCCAATCTCTAAATGCAATAATGCCCTTCAGGGTGTGTGTTATTGTTTCAGTAACACCCTTCCAGGGGTATAGAGGCTCTCTGGCTGTGTCAGGCCACAGAACACCCCTGGGAGGCATTTATTTTCAGAATAGCACACACCCTGGGGGCATTATTGCTTGCTTATCAAATCATTATTAATCTGTCATGCTCTATACAATATAATGTTTGCTATAGGGACAAATAAGAGATAGGAGCATGTTACAGACATGAAGACATAGGCAGGATAAGGTTGGCTTAATAACCTTCCCTGTTGGACCTGGAATGTTTTTGCAAACAATGTCTTGCTGCACTATTCAAGTTGTATGTTAATGAAATGTTGCATATGGAGAGAAATACAGATGTTTGCAGTTAAATATAGGAAAGTAATATGAAATGTCATAAATTAAACTGACCTACAGCTGTAATCGAACCCATGGCACTATGCAAAAATATCAGTCAACAAACTGGGTAATTATCTCAGCACACCACATATTAACCTCTACTTTATTACATCCAGCAGCCTAAGAACTGTTTCATTAACTGTTTCATACTACTGCCTTTAGTCTGTCTTTACTCTGTGTTCTTACAGTGCAGCAGATTTAAGCATATTTGCACAAAAGTAACCAGATCACTGTGGAGTAGACTGAAATCATCAGCTTTTGAAGTAAGATGTTAAATAGCACTCATCATCACTCAGCATTGTTGCACTATGCCAACCTCCACGCAAATGTTGAGGACATAAAGTGGAGCCTTTTCAATGGGCATTTCTGGCTATGTGTCTTGTGTGTGAATCAGTGTTTTGACAATTTTAAATGTGTGAAAAAGAGGTTATAGGACAGTGATGAAAATGGGGTTGGCAAGCAGAGAGCAGGACACAGGGGAAAGAATAGAGGAATTTGCAGGAGGGTGATGAGAGAGCACCATAGCTATCCACTTCGTCACAGCTATCTACTTCCTCACAACATAAATGTACAATTGTACACACAATTTCATGACTTTGGAGTATCACTGCACCAGTGGGGGAAAAGAACACAATAATGTGTAACAGACAATTGGACCAAATCAAGTGTGTTAAGATAACAAATAGTTGACGTGGAGAGCTGTGTATGGAGCATGATTTTTTTTGTGGGACAGGTGCCAATTTCTTTTTTTTTTTTTTTTAGGGAGAGTGGAACTTCATAGAAGGGGTTTATATTACATTGATGAATGCTTAAATGTTCGAATCTCTAAAGGTTGACCTCTAGAGATCGAACATTTAAGTGTTTGAAAATGTAATAAAATAAACAAAAAAAGGTAAACTGAAAGGATTTTAGCAGGGGGAAAATCCCCCTGCACCCCCCACACCCCCTACTTAAATATTCCAACTCCAAGATTGCACTTCAGTGCATGGCAGAGTGGAAATGGGAAATTTCCCATTCCCTACACTGTAGCGCGATCTTGGAGTTGGTATATTTAAGTAGCAGGGGGTGTGGGGGTGCAGGGGGGATTGCCCCCCTGCTTACACCCTTTATTTTTTTTTGTTTTACTTTTATTTTATTTTTTTTTAATTTTTAAAGATATTCAAACACTTAAATGTTCGATCTCTAAAGGTCGACCTTTAGAGATTCAAACATTTAAGCATTCATTTATCTAATATAGACCCCATAGAAGGTGCTTAGGAAAGAGAGGGTCAGGTATATACAGTACAATAGGAAGTATGTGCAGATACACAGAACATACAAGACATACAGGACTGGTGATGGAGACAAAAAGTTGGGGACACCATGACTGGGGATAGGTTGGGGACATTAGAAGTGCAACAACATACAGCTTTAGAACAGTGAGAATCACCCTCAGAACTGTCATCACTGTCTCTGTAACAGCTGCCTGGGTCAGAGCCAGACATGCCATCATTTTAGCAATCTGACACAGGACTTTTTCAACTCTGCCAATACATGTACTGAGACCCCTCTCCATGATATCATCCACCAGCCCTGTCAGCTCCTACTGGGTGACAAAATCACCACTTCCGCTCTCAGAGGTTACCACTCCACTAACAGCCAGGGAAAAGTTACCTAATGCAGGTTGAACAAGTAGGGCAGGGGGTTTGGAGGCAATGCTGACAGGTTGTGAACCCAAAGTGCTGGGTGTCTGTGCTGCCTTCCATGGTTTTATGGTGGACCAAGCCACACTGGTCATTCTACTTCTCTGTGTTGTTGGGTCATATTGTTTTTCTCAGCAAGGAATGCAAATATAAATTATAAATATATATTATAACCCACCCAAAAAAGAGACATAGGCTGGGGGAGAAAACAAAGCTAATTAGATTCATGGCATGTCACATTAATTGAGTCAATGCAAGTTTTGGGGCAACGTATGAGCAGTTATGAAAATTTTGTATTGTACACCTCCGTCACATCCATATATGATGTTAAGGTATGAATGTGTCATAAAACAGAGAAATATTATTGCTAGAATTTATTTATTATTTATTTTACATTTGTTTACCACAAAGTCCATCTGGAAATGGTTGCCCATTTTCAGCGGAGGCCCAGGGAGAAAAGCTCCATACAATATGATGATCAGTGCAACATATAATAATAACAACACAAAATGTCAATACAGAGGTAAAGTTTATAACAATTTGTAAAAGAAGTTATGTAATAGGAACATCTATAGATTCATAGATGGTCAGAATGCAAAAGGAATTGTTGTTAATTTATGAATGTGAGAAATTCTATGAATGGATTTACGACAAAAGCTTTCAGCTGAAAACAGGCCATAAACTTTTGTAAAGCATATTCTAAAAGCCTTTGTACAGGGCATATCATAGATTGCAAATGGATGTTATATAATCTACAGAGGAATTATCTGAAATTGAAAGGCAAACTATTGAAGAAATTACATTAAGTAAATATGTTGAGTAGATTATATTTACTAGACAGACATGAATAACTGTTGGAAGAGAAGTTGGAAATTCTCTGGTAATTCTGGAGATGTACTGACACCGATTTAGAAATGGAGTTGTTGAAAGAATTTTGAATGAAAAGTCAGTCCAGGCAAAATTCTTGGAAATTAAAGAAATTCAGTCTTATTTGTCATTAAAGGAAGAAATAAACTATGTCTTAGTCGGCTGAGAAGACAGCTGCTTGACAGGATACACAAATCATGTCCTGGAACTATAAAGGGCAAAGAAATAATAAGAAGTGTGATATATTGACCAGAAGTGTAATGGGTCCACTTCTAAATCTTGAAAGCTTATAATCTCGAAATTCAAAGTACTGAGTCCAAAATCTTGAAAGTTCAAAATACTGAAAACTCAAAATACTGAATTTCATAATATATAAAAAAAAAGAGTACACCAACACTTACAATATTCCAGCACAACTACATAACAAAACATATTACTCTTCTCCAACTATAAAAGGGGGAAGCCCCCCTGCACCTCCCATGTTGGGGGCTTCATCCCCCCCACACCCCCTACTACTTAAAAATATCAACTCCAAGATCACACTCTACAGAAGAAAATGGCAAACATACCATTATGTGCTTCATGACTGCCTGCTGTAACCTTAGCCATGTTCCCTTTTAATTTGCTATACAACAAAAGAACTCATCTTAGTGTAATAGAGTGCAATTTCAGAGTTGATATATTTAAGTAGCAGGGGGTGTGGGGGCACAGCCCCCCACATGGAGGGTCAGGGGGGGCTTGCCTCCCTGCTAATAGTTGGAGTAAACTGATATGCTTTGTCTTTTGTTTCTCTATGTATTTCTGGTGGAGTATAGTAAGTGCTAGTTTCCTGTAGTTTTTTTCGATATTATGAATGTATATATTATTTTTCTGTCACATTTTTGATCTGAAAGATTATTATTCTTGTAAACATAGAATGAGTCAATCAAAAACAAAATCACATGATTTATCTTTGAAAAAAGAACTTCAGTCTGTTCTCACTAACATATAAGAACTTTCTTTGAAAAAGAACAAAATGGGTAATAAATTAGACAACTTCAAAGAAAAATGCTCAAAACAAATGCAGCAAATACATGAGATTTTAAAACAACAGAAATCTCAAATATATGGAATAGAAAATGCTCTAAATGATATGGAAGGGAGAATATCGGAAGATGAAAACAATGTTGAATTCCTATTGCAACAAAATACTTTATTACTGAGTAAAAATAGATGACCTGGAAAACATATTTCAGAGAAATAATATTCATAGTTTTGGATTGCCTGAAGTAATAGAAGTAGAAAGCATGGTTAACTTTCTCCCTGAAACTTTAAGTTTACCTGAAGCTATGCCATATGGTATTGAGAGAGCACACAGAACTCTGGTTGCTTCATCTTCAAAAAAATAATACTTCACCGAGATCTACTATTGTTAAATTCTTTTCATCACAAGACAAAGAACTAATCCTTAAAACAGCTTGGTCCAAATCTCTGATCAAAATAGTAAACAGAATAATAAGGTTTGACAATGACTATTCTTCTGTTGTGATATCTAAAAGAAAATGTTTCTACCATTGATAAAAGCACTAAAGAAAGACAGAAAAAGTTCACTTGCTATTTCCTGATCGACTCAAAATATTTCTTCCTGATGAAACAAATTTTTTGAAGACTTGGACTCTACTATGTTATTTCTAAAAACTAATAAAATACTAGAGCAAGCTGAAGAAATGGACTGGAACAATATCTTCTTGAAAAAGCTGAAGGAAATGGATTGAAACAATGAAAAGAAGAAATTAAAGTTAAATTACTTATAATTTATTATGCTTTAATATTATACATCAGTATATTAATATTTTAAGTTCTTGTGAAACAGCTTATTCATTTTCCTTAATATTAATCTGAAAAGGAAAAAAGGAAACATGGCAACACTCTTTTATAAGGTAAATAAATCTTACATCTATCTTTTCTACTTTTCTTTATATATATAACTTCATTGATTAGCATATAACTATAACTTTTTTAATTGAGTAAACATATAAGTAATACATCTCTCATTATAGTTAGTGAATTATTACCTTCTATATAGGTTTTTGTTATATTTCCATCTTTATAATTATGTATATATATATATATATATATATATATATATATATATATATATATATATATATATATATATATCACAAATATTCATAGAATGATAGACTGATACAAGTTTGTTTCCTCTTTTTCTTTTTGTCTTATTTTAAATCTGGGGTTACATGGAAGTTGTTATATGTCTCTTATTTATTCTATTTGTATTTGAACTGCCATTTAGATTTGAACTGCCATATACAAGCAAAGTTTCCATTTTTTCTTCTTTCTCTTCTGGACATATTTAGATGTTTTTGATATTAATATTATTAATAAAGTTAATGGCATTATATGAAGGTGGGATGGTTATAGATTTTAGTGTCCTCGATGTGTTGCTTATGTTAGTCGAGTTCTGAGACACTCACTTTGCTCATGGATGCTTTGGTTCCTTTTTGGGCACTCAGTGCTGAATCTAATACTGATGTTTCATTTGGGAAGCTGTTTTACTTTTTGTTTTTGAATAGTCTCTTTTAGTGCCCTACGAATGACAGTGAAATTCGGATTGTAGATAAAATAGGTGCTTGCTTTAGGCATTTGCTTCCTTTATTGTTTTTTATTGAAAACTGGCTGTTTTAATTGTTCTGTTAAAACCACGAATATTGCCAGTGTTAGAATACAAGTACAGTGACTCGTGCACTTACTTTGACAATTTTCAGCTGCTCTTTGGCTTTTTGATCTTCTAAAACATTTCAAACTAGATGGAAATTCCTGCTGAGGTTGCAAGATATCTGAATCTTAAAAAAGGGAAGGGAGGGAGGGAAAAAAAGCAAGCAGTAGAGAATGTGATGGACTGGTTGTTGTATGTGTGAAAGATCAAAGTGCATAAAGTGCACAGATTTAAAGGCTCCTTTGATGATATTAATATAGGAGTCAAATGTTAAAATAAGAAATCATTCATTCAATTTGTGGTAAATGATATTTATTATTTCTTCTTTTTCATGGTAAAGCTAATTTGTATGTCAAGCCCCTTTTTATGTTTTAAAACTGATGGGGACTCATTTGATATTTTAAGTTTCAAATCTTAGTTTCATAGGTTCATAGGTTGGTACTAGGCTATCAGCCCTAGGGCATGTACAAGCCCAGCCATAACAATTCCCTGGCTATTTCTTCCCACAATATTTACTTCCCTTGACCCCTGTCTAGCAGGATGACTGACGTGATCCCCGGGGTGAATTTCCTATCTCCCATCCAATTGTCAAGGTTCCTTTTGAAGAGGGCCAAAGAGGCGCTCTGCTTGACATGCATGGGAAGTCTATTCCAGAGTCTAGGAAGTCTCTGGGTCAGGAACCTATCCCTCCAGCATGTTTTGTTCATTTTGATGACAAGGTTTAGATCCCTGGAGCATGTGACTCTGAGGAATTTGGATATCTTTAAGTGTAGCATGTCCAACAGCTCCAGATTTGACATGGCCTTGTATGTTAAGCAGAAATCGCCTCTGAGTAGACGATATGTGACAGAGTATAGCTGGAGTTTATTTAGATGGTCAGCATAGGGCATCTGCTTTAGGCCTGTGATTCTTTTAGTGAGGTATGAGTACAGTGGGACAATGACCTCCTTTTTTTCTGGATGAAAAGCCCTTGGTGATGAGGTGTGCCACATGGAAGGATTTCCTGACTGTTGAGATGATGTGGCTATCAAAAGTGAGACCACTGTCCACCTCTGTCCCTAAGTCTCTTATCACACTTTTGGTGTTTAGTGTACTGCCACCTATGTGGTAATTCACGGATACATGTTTTTTCCCAGAGGGGATAACTATACATTTCTTGACATTGAGCTTGAGCCCATGGCTCTGGCATCAAGCATCTGTTTCTGTAAGGCCCTTTTGTAGAATATCCACATCATTTGGGGATTCAGTAATGGCTCCCAGTTTAAAGTCTTCTGCAAACTTTGTTAGCCAGAGTCCTTTAGTGTTGGTCTGTACTTCAGAGAAGTAGACACCAAACAAGAGCGGTCCCAGGACTGAACCCTGAGGTACTCCACCTGTCACTTGTCTGAAGCTGGATTTGGAGTCATCTACTTTTACAGTGTGGGTTCTGTCAGTAAGCCAGTTGGCAACCCATCGAGTGATGTAGGGATTAATGCCCAGCTTAGTAAGTTTATCTATGATTCCAGAGTGGGGGCTAATGTCAAAGGCCTTGGCAAGGTCCAGATAGGCTGTGTGGACCGCCTTACCTTTGTCCACAGGTCTGGAGACTGATTCAAAGAAGTCAATCAAGTTCAGGAGACAAGATCATCCCTTCATGAACCCAAACTGGGTGGGGTCCAGTGTTTGAAGGTTGCCAATGTCTTTGTTTATAGGTTCCATGATAATACATTCCATGGCCTTGCAGATCAGGCTCGTCAAACTGATGGGACGGTAGTTCCCAGGATCCAAGGTGAATCCCCCCTTGTGGAGTGGGATAACTGTAGCTGTGCACCACTCAGGGGGCACAAAGCCTGAGGTGAGGCTATGATTTGTCTTTTAATGATCCTGTAAATTAATATATGAACAATTAAGTTAAATTCAGTTACAAAGCAAAAATGATAAACTTTAATACAAATATTGTTTTAAGAAAGCTGTATAATTCTATGGCAGTGTAGAGATTATCTTTAAGCTTGTCTTTTAATAGGCCAGATTCCATGAAAAGTCCAGATTTAAGACAAATGTTTTAGTCTGATCTTTGTGGGATTTTTTATTTCTTGGATTTTTGTGATGGGCTAGTAAGAATTGAATTCTCTGGATGAATGCAGAGATTTGTCCTTCTGATTTAGTGTCTTACAGAAAATTCATAGTAATATAAGGTCCATAATTCTGACAGTTTTAAGGGCTTGTAGGAGCAATGTTCAATGTTTGTTCATATTTATCTCATTATCTCCTCATTGTCTTTAGCATTGTCTAGGTTTTTTTATTTTATTTTCAGTGTAGAGACCTATGTGTTTAAGTTAGTCCTTTCATAGCTTCATATTAAAAATGGGAACTTGGATAAAGTGTTTGTAATAGTGTATTGCAACTCTGGGACTATGTGTGCCTATCAGCAAATCAACTAACAAATGTATGCAGTCTGTCTTTGTTATGTAAACATATTACCACAATAATACACATTTTCTATTAAGGAATAATAAGTTAACAATAGCTAAATATTCTTGCTGATTTCATAGTTAGATTCTATTTTAGTTCAGATTTAATATTTCTTTTCTTCTCTGAGAAAGTACACTGATCTAAGGGAAATATACTGTAAATAATATCAATCATATTTTATAACAGTACATTCAGACCTATTTATATAAAGTAAATATGTTATTTTTTTACTTAAATCTATTTAAATAAGGAATTAATATATATTTTTTTTATTTTAAATATGACTACATGATTTTGAAACAAGAAATTTTAGTATTTAATTTAATATATTAAATATGTTTGATTACTTTTTTGTATCTTATACACATATATTTTCTTCTAAATAGATAAAAAATGATTTCAACAATTATATCCCTGGGGGTATTTCTTATTAGAACAAACAAATCACTCATTTTGTTTAATACAGCTTAATTATTAGCTTTCATTTATTATATATTGTTAAGTTAGTAAAGGAAGGCTTGATTCTGACTTGTAGATGGATGGGAGTATATGGGTAGGTTTACTATTCAAATTAGGAGTTTTACACTCCAGGAGGAGAAAGATGGAAAATAGAAATTTATGTTTAGTGTTATGTAATATATTTCGGTTTTTACTGATGTGTACTATTATTAATCATTTATAGTTAATAATTTGAAAATTGGTAGATATAGATTCATGAATAAGCAGCCCAAGATATATAGAAGAGGTTTATTGGCAAGATTATATCTCTGAATTTATAAGAACACTATTATAATCCTTTTTTACATACAACATGACATGCTTAAAGTGTATATCCATCAATATTAACGGACTGAATAATTATTGCAAGAGAGGTAGTTTAAACAAATTCCTACAGATATGTTAATTCTCAAGTCATTTTTTACAGGAGACACATGGCAGAAGAAGATATAGACCGACAATGCAAAATATTATTCTGTTTTAGCTAGTTCTCAATATAAACATAAAAAAGAGGGTTAGCTATATTACGGAAGAACTCTATACCATTTCCTAAAATCATAAATACATATAATGATGATAAGAGAATGTTTTGTTCAGTAACCCTAGAAATCAAAAGAAAATGAAATATTCTTGTTAGTATTTATTGGCTTCCTAGATTAGGAGTAAAAGCTGTTAAGCAACAGATGGAACAGATTACTTAAATTTCAAAATGAACTATTCTTCTAGCAGGAGACTTTAATTGCAAATTCCTTTGCTTATATCAAAACAGGATCATACGCCTCTGAGTTGGTTATGATTTTCAAAGGTACTAAACAGGGTTGTCCTTTTAATTATGGAACCATTTGCAAATCATATAAGAACAAATTTAGATATTAAAGACATAAAATAAATAATAATTAAAATACCAATATCCAGTTGTTTGCAGATGACATTCTTTTGACTCTAAATGATTTTAATTTTTCTCTGTCTGCTGTATTTAATGCAACAGAAAAATTGCCCAAAAGTCAGGATTTAGTTTTAATGAAAGTAAAACAAAGAATTTACCCATTAATTGTAATACATATAAAATGAAAGAAAGAGTCTATACATATATAGCAGAAAACAAATAACTATTTAGGGATACTTTTAATAGATATCATTAAAATATAATAAATCTTAATTGCCATAATAGTTTAAGTTCCGTAAAGAATCCTATCGATAAATAGGATTTTTTTTACTATGGAAGAGAGACTTTTCTTAATCAAAATTCTTCTTCTTCCAAAAATTGTTTACATGATAGAATTTTTATCTCCCCCCAAAGATATCACAAAAGAGTTTATTTTTTTAATTCTGAGATTTCTTCGGTTTCCTAACGAACCCATATTGGCTTTAAATCATCATCTTAGAGTTCGGTCTTTTGGTGGTATTAGCTTCCTTGACTTGGAAATATATTCTGTATCATTAATCACTAAAACAATATTTTTTGGCAAAATAATAGCTATAATGCCAAGTGGAAAGAAATACAAAAGAATATTTGGTTAAAAACTAATCATCTGATAAAATCATATCATCATAAAATATGAATCAACAATTTTCATTGGCTTTTAAAAAATTATTTCTCTGAAAGTAAAAATAAATCAATTAATTCTTCTTATATTACTATCATATTGACTACTATTAAAAACTTTATTTATAACAATCCAGAATATAAAGCATGGATTTCCTTCTGTTTCGTAGAGCTTATACTCAAAACATTACTACATTTAATATAACAATGATTACTTTAAAAGAGAAACCTTTGATATATTTGTATCAGTTGATAGATGGTGGTAAGTTGCAGTCTATAGATTATATTATAAAGCATTTGATTCAAATACAGAAATATGGTTAGACATTCACACTTGTAGACAATCAGTTGAACATAACATTAACAATGCAACCATCAGAAGAAACTCTATTCCTAAGTTATTGATTTTTTTTTTTAATTTTTAACATCCAGAATATAATAGGAAAATGACTTCTATCTAAAATATGTAAAGTAGTTAAAAATGCAACAGAATACTTCCAAGAAATTTGTTGGGGATATTTCAGCATTATTAACAATAGTTATCCAAGTGAGGATGATACAAAATTAATACTGTAATACTCAGAAAAACTACGTCATCACCCAGATGGAGATTATAATCCTGGAAATTCATGCACAAAACTTTTATTATACCACACAGAGTTGAACTAATGTATAAAAACATCTACAATGTTGAAGATGTAAGTTAAAGGTCAAAGCTGACTGACAGCATATGTTTTGTGATTGTGTAATTCACAAAGTTTTTTGGGGGTAACATAATTTTTCTTTTACAAACGGTATTCAATGATACATTTATCTTAACTAAATCTTCAATTTTATTTAACACACTTATTCCTGTTTGTGTTACAAGAATAAAATATCCTGTTTTATGGAGTATCTTAACAATAGCACAAAAGTCATTACAAAGAATTGGAAGAATGAATCTACCCCAACAATGAAATAATTCATAAACGTATCTGAGGTATGTCAATTTGAACTTATTATAATCAAGACAAGAGCAACCACAATAACCTCTTCCTATAACACTTGGCTGAAATATAAAATAACTGATTGATAAACAGATTTTAACTTCTAAATAATTAATGTCAGGAATTTATCATTTTTTAGAATTCTTGTTGTGTAGTGGACACCTTTGTAAATAATTGTTTTTCTTATTTGTTTTAATATTTTTCTTTTCTGATATATTGTTATCTGGAACAAAAATGAATAAAAGTAGTTGAGAAAAAAAAATAATTAGTGACACTCTTGGCAATCAGACTCCAGTGTACAGCAGTATTCATAATCCAAGTCTAAGCCCCACAGCAAGTTTGTAATAGTGAGGGAAAGACTGCATTTCAGACAGCAGTTGCAGGACCTACTAGATAAAGTAGGCCAATATGAAATGGTGTTGATAATGGGTGACTTGAATGCACATAACATGACAGTCAGAACAAGATATGAAGACTACCTGGCCTCACATGTGTGGAACAACAAGAATAAAGAAAGATAGGCCATTATAGACTTTTGTCTGGCAAATGGCTTGATGGTGGCCAACACATGGCTATTAAGACAAGAACAACCAGAGTTACCACATACAAGAGTGACCAACATGCAACTCAGGTAAATTTCCTTGTAGTAAGGAAAGGGGACTGGGGAAGAATCAGAGATTGCAAATGCATCCCTGTGAAATGGTTGGCCCACAGCATAAACTATTGGTTGCCACAATCAGCTACAAGGACAGGTTATAGAAGGCTCTAAGGTCAACAGAGACCATGCTGAAAACCTAGAATTTGACTGAATAGAAAGCACAACAGTTCAAGGAATTACTCAGGCCTCTAATACCTCAGGAAAAAGAGGAAATAGGTGGAGTTGAAGAATAATTGCAGTGCCTCAAAACAGCAAGTGTGAGGACTATAGAATGGATATGTGGCTGAGACAGGTATAGAAATAAGGTACATAAGTAAAGCTGGTGGTGAGATGCAGAAGTACAGGAAGTCATCAAAAGAAAGAACCAGTGCAGGAAAAGGTATGAGATAGAAAAGATGGGCCAGGTAAAGAAGGAATGCTGTTTGGCTAACAAAGAGTTTAAGAGAGGAGTTGCAATAGGAAAGAACAAGGCATCAGAGACAATCTGCCAATTTCTGGAAAATGATTTGGTAGATAGCACAAGAAAACTCTATCATCTTGCAAGGCAAAGGTGGAAAGATAAAGAAGATAGTCTGACACCCTTTGTAAGGGATGCCAATAAAAACCTGCTCACTATCCTACAGGAAATCAAAAGCAGATGGAAGAAATAATTTTCACAGCTTCTGAATGAAGAAAACTCCACAGAGGCTCTACTGCTGAGACACAGAAAGAAGAGGAGGAGCCCACCCTAGAAGAAGTAAGAACAGCATTAAGGAAAATGAAGTCAGGGAAAGCAGTAGGCTCAGATGTGGTCACAACAAATAGATGAGAAAGAAGAGAAACAGCTCCTGAGGGTACTTGCAGCAGTATGGAGAAAAAGGCATGCCCTGATGACTGGAGAATAAGCATACTAGTGCTAGAGTACAAGAATAAAAGGGGCATCCATAACTATGGGCAGTACAGAAATTTTGGAGAGGGTGACTGATAAATGAATTTGGAGAATAGTAAATGCAAGACAGAAAATGAGCAATCTGGATTCAGATCAGGATACAGCACAACCAAACCATGTTTGCAGTGAGACAGATAGTTGAGAAGAAGCTAGAGATGAGGAATGAGTCCAACTGGGCATTTCTAAACTTGAAGAAGGGATATGACAAGGTCCCAAGAAAGCTGATGTAGGCTGTGGTGATTCAAAGTCTGAGAAACATTAGTGGAATTAGTGCGGGCTATGTACAACAACCCAATGAAGCAAGTACGAATAGTGTTTTGTCTCACAGATAGGTTCCCAATGAGAGTGGGTATGCATAAAGGTTTAGCTCTGAGCCCATTACTGTTCATACTAATGATGGACTACATCAGCAAACAGGTTGGAGGGGAGAGATCAACAAAGCTGCTGCATGTAGATTATGTAGAATTACAGTCATACTCTGTGCAAGAACTTCAGCAAATGATAGAGGAATGGAATGCAAAACTGAATGGATAAACCTGAGTAATAATAGGACAACTGTAATGGCAGCAAATGGGGGAAATCAGAAAAAAAATGAAAAATGAGATGGGAAAAAGGTGGAATAGGTTAACAGTTTCAAGTATCTGCAAGGGGTGGTGGATGAGAAGGGAATTCTGAATGAGGAGGTAAAAGTAAGAATCACAGAGGCTGCAGCCAACTGGCACAGACTGTTAGAGATAGTGTATGACAGAAAGATGTCAAAGAAGCTGAAAAGTTAGGTGTACAAAACAGTGGTTCAACCAGTACTTCTGCATGGCACAGAAACTTTGGTAACAAAGGCAAAGTAGTTGAGGAATCCAGAGGTGATGAGGTGCCTGGGATGGGTGGTAAGATGCACACTGTGGAACAGGTAAGGAAATGAGGACATCAGAGCTAAAGCCAAAGTAGCACCAATTGCAGAGGAGGTCAAAAGGAACAGATCACAGTGGTTTGGGAACATGTGCAGAAAAGCAGAAGACAATGTTGTGAAGAAGATTTGGGACAGGTGGGAAGAAGGCAAGAGAAAACAAGGGCATCCAGCAAAGAGGTGGATGGATTGTCTGAGAGAAGATCTCAACAGTCAGGCATGAGTACTGAAGATGATAGGAGAGAGGCATTGAATCGAGATAGATGGCGACAGTTTACATGTCATTCTAACCATATGTACAAAAATAGAAAGAAGGGGATTGATGATGATGATAAGCTGTACGTGAAATATAAGCAGGTGATCGTGTTATGTTATTTCCTCTTACATTTTGATTATACAATTACTGATGTTTTGAAACCATATTTCTTAATACTCATGCTTCACGTGGAAGGGAGGAAGGTGGGAAGAACACGGATGAGGTGCCACATTTTCTAGTGTGTAAAGAGAACTAAATTAAATGTGAGACATTTCAAAACCTCAAACAACATGAAGAACACTCTGCTTTATTATGACTATTATGAGTCCCTGATTTAGAATTTAAGTCATTTCTACTGTTTCATATAAGTATAAGATGTTTCACTTACAGTATCATAATTTCCCTTAATACTAGTTGAGAATATGCTTCCACTAAAATATTGGCACATTTGCAATTTCTCCTTTTCTCTGGGGGCCATATTTGCATAAAACTGGACTGGCCTGTGGGAGTGGGGACATGTGATAAGGAATAGAGCTTGCAATGAATAGGAGAGGCTGTAGACCTTGCTTCCTGACTGCTAAATATCCTTTGACTCTTTCACAGCTCTCATGTTGTCACTGGCAATGCACAGAAATACAGATTAATTTCAAGCAAGGCAAGTCTTGATCTACCTTATTAAGCCTGCAAATAAGCATAACTATTTTCTGAGGAACTGGCCTTTTACTGCTCCTGAAATTACAATCTATATATGAACCTAGCTGGGCCAGTCATATCAAGCAAGCCCTATTACTTGTGGGGGAAAAGTAATTAATATTCTACGCTCATAACAATGACTCATTATGAATTTAGTTGTTTTAAAAGGCATACTTTATTTTTAAGCCTGCTTACTGGGGATGAAGTTGCCTTCAGAATGTTTTTTTTTTTTTTTCAACTAACTGCGCCTTGGCCATCAATTCTTCATACAGCAGCAAGTTGCCATGTTATAGCTAAGCCTTGCACACACATTGAAATAAAAGATATTTTCCATTTATTTGACTTGATAATAATAGGTATGTGCACAGGGGTGCTGCAAATAAAACATTAACATTAATATTTTGTAGGAGAAAATTCAGGAAAATTATACTTAGCTTAAAATGATTTACTTTGCTGAGTCCTAAAGCTGAGTTTTTCAAAATAAATTTAATAAAAATCTGAGACAGCAAAACACTGTAACATTAAATCACCATTATACAAACAATCAGATTAATAAAATATGGATAGACATACCTCTCAACCTCTTAGAGCAAACAATCTGGGCAAAGCCATAAATAATGGGGGGGGGGGGGACAAAGGCCAAAAAATAGAGGCAATTTTTAAACATTGCTCTTACAAACTTAGAAAGTTCACAGAGCAACATATTTTGCATTAGCATGCATTTTCTGAAGGGTATGAAGTCTGATTTGGCAGAAAACAACAATTTTATGAAAAATGTAACAAAAAATATGAGGCAAAAAGCTGGACATTTTGCAGAAATCTGTATAAATCAGAGTTATGTGGCTAGATGGTATTTGCATTCTTACAAATGACTGCCAGATACAGTTATCTTCATGGTGAGCTAGCTGTAGTATAGTTAGTTATTTATATATGGAGTCCACAAATGCATAAGTTCACAAAACATGTGTCCATCAGCTCCTGTTAAATGAGCATCAGGTTCTGGAATGAATGATGTGTGAATCATGTTGTGTGCTATTCAGTTGGAGAGCTGTGTGCTAATCAAGGGATGGTGATGGGTAGGGGCATCCAGAAAAAAAAAGGTAATGTGTATAACAAGGTAGCACCATGTGCTTTAATGTAGCAAAGTTCCTCAGTGTCTAGATGGGGGAACACCAGAATCACTGGACAAAGCACAATAGCATTGTAACATGCATGTGTTCCATTAGGCATTCATGGAACCATATTAAAACATTACAGGGTGCAGAGTATACCAACACCATGTTCCCCAAAAGTAAATCTAGCATTAAGCACTCATGATGCTGTCCTAAGGCAGTATAAGGTGCAAATCACAGTAAGCATTGTGCACCCTACATGTGGCATTAAGCAGTCATGAGGCTGTCCTAACACAACATGAGTTATAGATCACAGTGAGATCTATGTGCCCTACATGTGTTTGCGGCATTACGTACTCATGAAGTCATACTAGCATGGAATATAATGCTGGTTACACCAACACTGTAAGCCCTACATGTAAATGTGGCATTAGACATTCATGAAGCCAACCTAGGAAAACACAGGGTGCAAAGCACAGTAAACATTGTGTGTCCTTAGGCACATGTGAGGCCATACAAAGGCAATATTGTATGAAATGCTGCAAACACTATGTGCAGTATATGTAAATGTGGCATTAGGCATTCACAATGCCATTCTAACACAGCATATGGTGCAAAGCACAACAAGCCTAATAGCCTCAGTTGTTGCAAAGCAATGTAAATGGTTTAATCGGCAAATTATCAAATTCTGTTCAAGCTAACAAAATGTTTATAGCCAGCAGCAGTTTGAAATTAACTGTGCACTGCATTTGTAATAAGTCATCACACATTTATTTCTTAAAGGTTCAAGCTGAAAAATTGCTTTCCTTACCATATAAAGTATTGTTCTTATTCCAGCATTTCATGTCCTAGGGCATAATGGCTTTTAATGATGGATTACAATGTATTTTTAATTTCTACTTTTGGACAGAATGCAGAACTCAAGCCACTCAAGAAAGGCATTAAATTAAGTTTGGGCACTGCCCTTCAGTTATATATATAGTCGATCTCAAACTGACTCATTCCAAATGACTGCTGTGCAAAAAGAAGAAAAAGAAAAATAAGCACAATAAACAGTCTCAAAGAATAGGCTGTCTTTCCATCTCAGTCCTTACCTCATTAATTTAGTCCTTTACTGCCTTGTAATTTGCATTTCAGACATTTTTTAGCATTGCTACTCATTGCCTTTAAATGTTGATAAGATAAACATCCCAGAACAAGGTGTCCAGTCTGGAATGACCGTGGAAGTTTCTATTATTTACTTATTTGTTTTAGTCTATATATATATCTGTACTGACCACATGGGCTGTTTTCAGCTGTGCCCAACTACATAAAAGTACATTAAAACAGATGGACACAGTCTGTGTACTATAAGGGCAATTATTTTATACAGGGCCAGTAAGGAATCAGTCTAGCCAGACACAAGCATAAAGTATACATTATCAATGTTCGCTCTAAATGTGGCAGATTAGATTTCCGTTAAAGACATATTTCAGCTAACATTGTCTGAATGCATAAATTTCTGTAACGTATCCCATATTGCTCTGGAGACACACCTTAGGAAGAAACAAGAGTTTAAAGCAAAGGTGTACAGTGCATGATGAAAGAATAGTGAAAGCATGTCATAGTAGAATATCTATGTAATGCACAAATCATGGTGAGTATGCTCCAGAATTAGCAGAAAAATAACTTAGTTACAGCAAGGATCATGTATACAAACCTAATTATAACAAAGTTTTTTTACACAAGGTTGCTGCAGAAAGATTTTTACATATAAAGCTTGTTGTAACTAAGTGAAGATTATACTGGCACACACACACTGCAGTTGATATGGAACTGCAAGGGAAACAATCTAACAGATTTAAATCTGCAACGTACCTTGTACTGCCATGAAGTGAGGAGTACCCCAGTCACCTTTTAAATTTGCCTGATTTTCAGGGACATCCCTGATTCAGTCTTTTGTAAAAGCTTTGAAATTTTGACAGAGCAGAGATAGTTACATTAAGAAAATTGCGCTGAAAGCATCGAACACTGACTTATGACTATTCTGAAAATGAATAAATTCAGACCCTGATATCTTATCAAAATTCATATAGTATCAATATTTAAGATGTGTGTCTCATTTGTGGCCTTGGTCTCTGATTATTTTGCATTTTATTCCCATATTTAAAGTAACAGGCCAAGAGTGCAACAGTTTTAAAAGCTGTTAGACATTTTACACTTACACTGCCACATATTTTAACTGGTAATATACTGAGGCTGCCCTGTGCATTACAAAGAATCATAACGTGTTTCATAATTTTTAGCATGGTGATTACCCTCCAGTATTCGGAAAAAGACAAATAGGTAAAGTGCTACTATAATGCAGCACCCAATCTTGACAAATGTTAAACACCCCCTCCTTAACTTGTTATGCTTGGGTTTCATGCTAGGCAGTGAAATCTACCAATACTGACAAGCAAAGGATAGTAGCAGAATAGAAATCAGATTTGCTTCTGCCTGCTGTCCATACCAATAATGGGTCCCTTCTTCTTATGAATTTAGAAAGTAGCTAGAATAACAGGATGTGTGTTCGCCTACATTTTCTGAAGGAAAGTAAGTCTGAAACACAAATGTATATCATTATTTAATTATTTCAGTCCTCACCTATTTTTTAGAAAACCAAAGATTTTATGAGGAGCAAACCAAACATATGAGGCAAAATTCTGTACATTCTGTGAAAATGTGGACACGAGAGGCATGGCAAAGTGAGTGTAAACATAAAAGGACCGTTTACACTGTCTTTCTGACAGAAGTCATTAAGTGCTTTACAGCTTTGAAAGCCAGCAAAGCACTTAGCATTTGTTTTCCTCTGCAACTAGTAAAGTTCAGTGCTCAACAAAGAATTATGATTAGGTCTCCCTCTGGTCATAGGCTTTAAGTATGTGATCTCAGTGTGGAATAGATGCCAAAATTCACCTCTCAGGATTTGCTCTCCAGCTGAATTTCTTGGCAACTGAGTCTTGAACACATAACAAACAGGTTATGATCTGTGACCCAATCATAACCATCTATGTTGTGCATTCCTGAAATGGTTTCAAGGATTCACCTCTCCAGCTTTGCTTTAGAGGTAACTTCTGTGAATTTCTTGGGTCTGCTTCTTGAATATGTTGCAACCTGATTGTGGCTGGTGAAACTAATTATAACTGTCTCTGTTTTGCATCACTGAACAAATAGGCCTTTAATTGTGAAGAAAAAAGTGCAAGTAGTTTATGTCTTGAAGTGTTAGCAGGAGGAATTTTAGGAGTTTTTGCAATAAGGATGGAAGAAGCTTTATTAGTGAACTGGAGTGAAATCCAGGTTAAGGTAAGTATTAAGAGGGTGTTACTGGTGGATTAGAGACTGTAACACAGTTTGTAAGATGCACTCTTCTTCATAGCCTCTGGTATTACTCCACATGCAGCAGCTTGAAAACAAGAGTGCGTTACATAGCATGGAGAAGACAATGTGACCTTTCTAAAAAAGAAGGAGTTACTATGAGTCTGTGTGTTTGTTAAGAGCATCCTGCAAGCTGTGAGCACTGGAGGGTGAGTTTCCTGTGACAAATTATGTGTACATACTCCACAGTGGAAATATTTTCCCATGTTCCTAGTTCAAGACTGGTCTAGTCACTTAGCTCATTAGAAACTTTGATATTTTGACTGGCAGTTGAGAATTGGTAACAAGTTTGTGGATGTGTTTGCAAACTAGAGTGTCGGAGAGCACCATACCTGTGATTTTTTGAAAGACTTCACTGTTTAAGTAAAATTTCCACTGGGAGCTGGTACAGATGACATTACAAAGAAATATAATCAGCCTTCTTCTGTGTTAAAATTGCATGACCTTAGCTCTCTTGAAACTTATATTGACTTTAAGCTTATGGAACCAGTCAAACACAAAAACATAAAAGACAAATCATTGGGGAGTAGCTTTTCAATTACATTTATTGAACTGTCAGCCATTCAAATTGACAGATCATCAGTACTAATGGCTGTTTTCATGTTGGGAAGGCAGTAAATGATTGTCCTTATGAATATGTTAAACATTAAAGGCCCTAGACCAGAGTCCTGTGGGACACCTGCCTTAATGAAAAGAAAATGTGACTAAGAGCGATCAGCTTTACATTGAAATGTCTCGCATTCAAGGTAACGGAAGAAATACTGCAGACAGTTTTGTCAGACCATGTCTTTTAGATCATATTGTAACATTCTATGTGTCACTGTGGTGACTGCTGTTTTAAAGGTAAAAAGCACTACTCTAGAAAGCAATGTATCAATCATTGTTTTATGCGTGCTGTCTGAGAAGGAAATGTGCTGCATCCTGAGTGAAAGATATATTGATGTTCTCACAGGTGCTACACACCTCTGGGTAGCCTTTAACTATGAGACTATGGGCATTTCCATTACCTTTGATAGATGAGAATGGAAGAAAACAGGTCTGAAAGATTTAATTATACATGTTGCCACTTGTTAGTATAAAAGAGTAATAGAAATGATTGTGAACGGTTTCTGTACCTCTGGACGACCCAAGATCTGTGTGGAAAACTGGCAATATGGCAGTATGGTATGCTAAAAAAGGCAAAGGGAGAAGCCTACACATTTGGGGTGCAGCTTTTGCAACTCATTTGATTTTTGGTTATTCACCTTAATTTATTTTTTATTTTTTAACATTACTGAATAAAAGGTAAAGTTAGAGTAGAAGATCAAGATGTTTGCTTGTTGTGGGCCACCAGGTATAATGTCTAACTACTCAAGTAAAGGATTGTTCAGAAATTTCAGACACTAAAGGTGAAAGGTGATCATTTGGTTACACAAGGACCATGCCAGACCTGGATTCAGCTTTCCAGTTATAGGTACTTCTTGTAATAACAGCTTTAGATTACTGAGTAGAGCAACCTGTCTTTGCTGAAAAAAGATTGCTTTAATATCTTAGGAACATTTTTTGCACTTATTTCTAATTGTTCAGTAGTTTATCCAGAAAGAGTTATTTACTAGGGTTCTTATATTCCATTCTTGTTGTTTTGATTTACCAGATTTTTTTTTCATAGGTTCATAGATATATACTGGGCTAACAATCACAGGGCCTTTATAAGCCTAACTGTGCAATCCATCCCAATTGTGTCCCTATATATCATGGGCATTTATTAGGATGGGCTATGTTAGAGGTTATATGGGGGTGTATACTCCTCTCTGCCTCTGTCTATCAGAGAAATGGGGGAGGGGGCAAACCAAGGGTGAATATATGATTTCACCTCCATTGGTCAAGGTTGTGCTTAAATAGGGTTAGGGATGGACTTTGCTTCACATGCATGGGAAGCTTGTTACAGAGCATGAGGATCCTCTGAGACATATATCTGTCTCAACAACATGCTTTAAAATAGAAATTTACAGATCATAACATTTAAAGCCAAGTCAGACCCAGAGCTGTTGAACATGCTACACCTAAAGAAATCCCAATCCCTCCGAGCTACACGCTCTAGGGACCTAAACCTTGTCACCACAATAAACAGGACATGCTGCAGGGATAGATTCCTGTCCCAGAGACTTCCCATACTCTGGAACAAGCTACCCATCTACGAAAAAGCAAAGCTCCTCATTAGCACTCTTCAAGAAAAATCTTGATGAGTGGATGGGAAATAGGAAATATACCATGGGATCACTTCTGTGGCTCTGTTCGACAGGGGCACAGGAAAATAACTTTCTTGGGTGGCGTAAGCCAGGGAATCATATTGGCTAGGCTTATGTAGGCCCTTGGGCTGATAGCCTAGTACCTACCTATGAACCTATGAACCTATAGGTAAGTACTAGGGTATCCAGCCTTGCAGGTCATTTTAAGCCTACCCAATTTTCCTTTCAAAATCAGAAATAAACACTGTACCTTGTAACTATGAAGAAAATACCTTAACCATTACACCAACCTCGAACCCAAATGTTAACTTTGCTGATTAACTATCTCTACAGAACTTTCTCTCAAAATCACCAGTTTTATGTAGGATCAGGGGGGACAGAGAAATTTTTGAGCCAAAATCAAGTTCGGTTTTGAGATATGACAAGGAATTTTTTTAAAACACAGTGTTTAGCACAAGAAACTAAAATTCGACTCCCACATCCTCTCAGCAATCAAAAAACCCACCAGAAAATCGGCCTCCTCTACAGACACAACTACTACCTTACTCCATCTTCCAGTCATACCCTTGCATCTACCTTCCTTCTCCCCTCTCTCTTGTATGGTGCTCCCCTTTTCTCCAACCTACAACTCGGACTCCGTGCTAAACTTGAGGGCTTTTACAACAAAATCTGCAAATTTGCAACCAATTCTAAGAACTCTTCCCATCACTGTCACTCCCTACACACCCTAAACTGGCTAGAACTCCACAACCACCTAAAGTACCTACAACTTACAGCAGCCCACAAACTCATCTTTAAACCAGCAGAATGCCCCTCTCTTGCTAAATCTTTAACACCCTACACACCTACCCGTACCCTGAGATCCACAGGCCAAAACCTCCTGCACGTACACAAACCCATCCACCCAACTGGTAAACTATTACTATCCCACACTATAGCCAAACTATGGAACAATCTCCCCACACCACTACGTAATATACCTAACCACAACAATTTCAAATCCATGCTTCTCTCCCATCTCTCCTTCAAATGGGAATGTCCTTCACATGCTCCCACCTAAAACTCGCACATTACTAACTCCACACCTAAATCATCATTTCTTTGCCTACTTTAACTTAATTCAGAGATCTTGCTCAGAACACCTTTTCATAAATATTTTGCATGCATGCCTCTGGCCTACCTTACTCATATTCTCAAACTTTCATTGTTTGTTTTTCTTATCCATTGTACCCATAATATTGTTTTCCTCTGTAATATTGTTAATTTGTCTCTATTTGTATGTATTTGCATGTCTGTTTGGGGCTTTTCCCCTCGGGTTTCCACTGAAAAAGGGTAATTCTTACCCAGCTGGACCAACCCGGTTAACAAATGCAAATAAATAAATAAATAACATGAATTAACATACATTTTCTGTAGTAAAATAAGTCAGTAACTTTAATAAGTGGTGTGACGCCCGTACACTGGCCCAGCAATCAATGACCCTCAATCCTCACCACTAACACCAGTGAGGGGCATCCAAATTGGGAAGGATAACAAATACACACACAGTAAATTTCCATTAAGAGCACACAGAGATCACAGTCAGTTTGGGGCTGGTTTCTCCCTTTCTCTCCAGATCCCCAATAAAACTCCCCACTGGCACATCTACAGAGTGGGGTCCATAGCCAGGGTCCCAAGCCAAGTCCTCTTAGCACTCTCACTATCCAACCAGTGCTTCATGTCCCTGCCCAAGTAGCTCATACACACACACACACACACACACACACACACACACACACACACACACACACACACACACACACACACACACACACACTTTGAGATATGATTTATATACAACCACACAGACACTCCTGGGGAAGGCTGGTACAGGTTCACTAGCTGTGCCCCTTCTGTCCAGGCTATAAGGTAGTAATCACTGCCACCAGGACCCTTACTTATCAGCTACTAAAAAGGCTCTTAGCAAACGGCGTCCAGTTATTACTGTGCAATATTATTATCATAATGGTAAGTGTGACTGAGCAGCAAGACTTATTTGGAGTGACTTTATACAGGATCACTATATACATGCAATGTACTCTAGAGCCTAAATTATCTCTACACAAAACAGCCACAGTTGAAAGGTTTAAAAATATTTAATAAGAAATAATAAAAAAACACAAGACAATACCTCTTATTACACAGTGCTAGTCAAGAGTTCAGAGATCACAGGAAAATGCTTAAAATACAGTAGAATAGTTCTGACATCAATATTGAAAACAGCTAATCTAAACATACTGTTTTCTATCTATTTCTTAAGAGAAACACTAAAGTCTAAGATCCTACTTACATATAGACAGAGCAAAGCAAGTGCTGGTGAGTGGTCACTTCTGAAGACAAACCCAAAATGCTCTCTCTCTGTCTCTGAGAAAGTCCTTTAAATTGATAATACATTTTGCTGACTCATTTTAAATTACATTATTCTTAACAATTCTCTGGTTTCTCAGGCTAACAGAAACTCTACACTTACATTGCTTTAATTATGCACCTGGTCAAGAAACCACAGTAATTAAAGATATTATATATGTAAAATTTAGCAATTAACTCTGGTCTCAAAAATAACAGAAATAATTTGCTGGATTAGACGTCACGGCTCTGAGCTTGAGATCAAGCAGTCATACAAGACTTGACTTATCAGCTTTCTTCCAGCAGAGTGCACTGTTGTTAAATTTTTGACATTCAACATTTAGCACCATTGTCTTTCATTTAAGAGAACAAGCCTGTGGTTTATATTAATATTTACAAATGACAAAATTATCTACAAAATTCTATCTGGCTAGGCTGGCAGCCTTCACATATCTTCACAAGTGGCACTTTTCACTCCACTGTACCACTTCTTGTCAAAAAAAAAAAAAACTCAGATTTTAAGATGGAAAGAGAAAAAAAGAAAAAAATTTAGGGACTGCTGAGAGAAATGAAGCAGCTGTCATTTGTAAATGGTCACTTTCCCTCAATCTTATCAATCATTTCACCTTTACTACATCCTTGGAGTTTTACCCTCTTTGTTTGATTGCATGTAGCATGTGGAACCCCACACATGGGAATGACTGTTACAGCAGCATTTACTCAACAAAACTGGTACAGAAGAATCATATTAACGTCATATGGCAAATTAAAACTATAAGCACATGTACTGAAGGCAAAGCCAAGCACAGGCTTAAAATAAACTCACCCCACCTTCCACCTACTTTTTTGTGATGATTATCAAACATTGCACTTGTTGACCTCCACTACCTACAGCAATATGAATTAACAAGGAAATTCAAGTAAATACCTTTTCATTCAGTTACTTATTGGTTCATTTTTGGTATAAGCACAAGTGCAAAGGTACTAGATGCTTAAATGATAAAATCATGCTGTAAAAAATCTACCAACTCCCCAGTTTGAGCCCTCGTCACTGGCCTCCTTCCCCTACTGACAGCAGGAGATCAATGCTTATTTAAGTTACTAGATGACAAGTGGTACATTACAGATGTGTCAACAGGCACTGTCACACAATCAGCAGCTACAGCGGAACGAGCAGTTCCACATCCATTGTGACCGGCAAAACCATCTTAAATGTTAATCATGAAGCTGGCTGCCGCAGAGTTCAAACAGATGCTAGAGAGTAAATGTATGAAGAAAGGTTAATGCCAAAATGGCGCACATTATGTTTTTGACTATGCATCCCTGTGATTATTTATTTACATTTGTTATCCAGGAAAGTCCACTGGGTAAGAGACTCATTTTCAGTGGAGGCCCGGGGAGAAAAGCTCCACACAAATTACATTAAAACATACAAGTAGCATAATTAAATAAATTTCCAATTTAATATGTCATAGTTGCATACAATTTTAGAATCATACAGTAGAGTTCAATATTAAATAAAAGCAGTATTGCACAACTGGAAATTACAAGCAAGTTGCCAAGATGGCTTAAGATTGTATTTATGGAAATTGTATTTATGGAATTATACATAAGATGACTGTTAATGCAGCAAAGTATCAGATTAGAAGTATCAGATCAGATTAGAATGGTGATGACCTGGTATAGTCTAACAGGGTGTCTCTGCCTGCTTTTGCCCTCCTTGCCCACTCATTAAAGTTGGCATGTGTCTATTTACATGTTATTTTTCATGTAAGCAGTATTCTTTATATGGAGACTGATATAAATTATGATCTAAATAATGAGCATATCATTATTCTGTTTTAGCAGCCTAACATATAAACAAGCAAATAAATTAAGGATGTAAGTGTTTGTGTGCATATGTGCACAAACCTACATGTAGCTAGGTAAGCCCTTCCATACACACACACACACACACACACACACACACACACACACACACACACACACACACACACATGCACACACACACACACACACACACACACACACACACACACACACACACAAACACACATGCACTCATAGTTACACTTATCAGGAAGGAGCTATCAGCTGTTGATTTACAGTCCTTTGCTTTTTATCAAATACGATGCATTTATTTTATTTGCTCAGTCACAGGAGAAGGAGTTACCACCTTAGCTCTCATTGCTAAAGTACTTTGTTTAGAATAATCTAAGTAGTATGTAGAACTTGGAGTACCACAATTATACTCCAGTCAGGAAAAAAGATGAACTAGTTAAGGACATCTGTGGCAATAGACCTGATCATAATAGAACTTAGAGGTGTTTAGCAAAAGCTTGTTAAGACCTCAAAGCACTGTTAAGACTGAGTCACATGCTAAGGTCTAACAGTAGATGGTGCAAACTGTCAAAAAAGTGGCAGAAGGTAAAAAACTTTCAAAAGCTGTTAGAACTTTGTTCTGCTGTGCTTATAAACAAAATGTGTGTTAGAAGGAAGTATCTAACCCCTTTTAAAGCTGTTAGTTCTACAGAGGTGAGCTTCTTTCTGCCTGCTCTGTATGGCACTGCTTCACAGACCTCCAGAGGTTTTGAAAGCCAGTAAAACACTTGACACTCCTACATGTTTTTTTTCCAGTAACTGGTAATACAGAGAGCAGATGAAGCTACATACATTGTAAAGAATTATGACCAGGTCTCCACTTATAAACAGCTTTATGTTTTCATGACTGGGATGCCAACATTCACTTCTTGTGAGTCACTCTGGAGGTGAATTTCTTGGCATCCATGTCTTGAACACGTAATAAGCTGGTTATGATTAGAGACCCAGTCATAACCTTCTATGTAAGACATGATTTTAGCTATTAATCACATCTAAGGCAAAGCATCAGCTATAACTACACTAAGGGTGGCACCGTGACACAGCAGGTAGTGTTATTGCCTAGCATCTGCAGTTTGATTCTCAGCAGGGGTGCCTTCTTTGTGGAGTCTCTATGTCCTCTCTCTCTGTTCATGTGGGTTCTCTGCATGTCCTCCTGTTTCCTCCCACATTTCAAAGACATGCAATAGGTGGAATGACCACTCAAAATGTGCCATAAGTGTGAGTATGCATGTGTATTTTTGGCAAGGAAAACAACATTGGTAGGGCTAGCCACCCAGCAGTGGGAACATTGGCTCTAGATGATTGTCACTGATGAAGTAACACCCTGTTCCCATGCACAAAAATAAACTTGTGATAAATAAAAATAAACAATATTGCGTTTAACTGCAAGATTCTGTCTGCATTTATACTTTTTAGTAATTTAGAGGCCTCTGATCTCATTTATGCAGTATGCTGTTTTACTGCAGGATATTTTATGACATTCCTGCAATATAATTCTCATCTACTTAGCTCCCTGTTTAAGCTGCTCTGTGAGTTTATCTAGGCATTCTGTCTGCTTTGACACTATCAGATTATTTATATGCTTTACTGATAAGCTTTGTTCAGTATAAAGTTATCTTCTCAATGCTCTGGTCTTTGGTCTTTAACATCTTGATAACAGCAAGATTGCCTTCTTTGTTCTTGGTTAACAGGAAATAAGCAAACATTTATTTATTTGATAGCCAGCTAGGTAGGCTTATCTATTGATACTTTTCAGCCTTGAAATATACCTAAAACAATACATGTAAACAATGGCTAAGCAAAGTTATTTAGAACAGCAAATACAATTTATAGGAGTAGTACATTTATAGGTGTTCTAGTCAACTGAATAAACCACTGCCCAAACCTCACATCACTGTGTTCTTACATTCTTGGTTGTTATGCAGACGTGTCCCAATGTGTGACTGAGAGATAATGCAGTTCTGAGACATGAATTTAAATGAGATCCATCATAGGTTCATAGGTTCATAGGTTCATACTAGGCTATCTGCCCAAGGGCATTTACAAGCCTAGCCCATCGTTTTGTGGCTTACGCCACCCCTTTAGTATGGGGAACTATACCCATTATTTTGCTGTGCCTCTGTCGAGCAGTGACACTGAGGTAATCCCTGGGATATATCTGCGATCTCCCATCCATTGGTCAAGATTTCTCTTGAACAAGGCCAGCGAGGTGCTCTGCCTCACATGTACCGGGATTTTGTTCCACAGCATAGGGAGTCTTTGGGTGATGAATCTATCCCTCCAGCACGTCCTATTAATAGCCATGTCGAGGTTTAAGTCTCCCGCCCTTGTGGCTCTGATGGATCTAGATTTTTTGAGGTGAAGCACATTCATCAAATCTGGGTTTGACATGGCCTTGTATGTTAGGCAAAGGTCACCTCTGAGCAAGCGGTAAGTGACTGAATAGAGCTGGAGTTCTTTCAGTCGGGCAGCATAGGACATATTTTTGAGACCCTTTGTCCTTTTGGTGAGGAACTTTTGTGGCCTCTCCAGCTGCTGCAAGTGTCGGGTCAGATACATTCCGAATGGGGCATTGTACTCAATCATTGGTCTGATGAGTGATGAGTAAAGGGAGACTATGACCTCCCTTGATCTAGATGAGAATCCCTTCATGATAAGGTGGGCAATGTAGAAGGTCTTCCTAACTACTTTAGCTACATGGGTGTCGAATGACAGACTACTATCAACCTGGGTCCCCAGGTCCCTGATAACTTCTTCTGTGCTCAGTGGATTGCCACCTATTTGGTAGCTAGGGGTAACCTTGTTTTTCCCGAAGGGTATGACTATGCATTTTTTGGCATTTAACTTTAGGCCGTGGCTCTGGCACCAGTTATCCGTTTCTGTGAGACCCTTCTGAAGGATATCTGTGTCAGATGTGTTTTCTACTATGGCGCCAAGTTTGCAGTCATCTGCAAACTTTGTCAGCCATAACCCTCCTGTGTTTGCTTTTACTTCGGAAAGGTAGATGCCAAACAAGAGTGGGCCCAGGACTGAGCCCTGTGGGACACCACTTGTGACAGGCTTTGAGTCTGACATGGCGCCAGCAACTCTGACCCTGTGGGTTCTGTCACTCAGCCAGTTTGCAACCCATCTTGTGATGTATGGGTTAACATTTAAGCTGATGAGTTTTTCAATGATACCCGAGTGGGGTATTGTATCGAAGGCCTTAGCCAGATCGAGGTAGGCTGTATGGACTGCCTTTCCCTCATCAATGGCTTTGGTGACTGTTTCGAAAAGTCAACCAAGTTTAAAAGGCATGATCTGCCTTTGACAAAGCCAAACTGGGTTGGATCCAAAGTCTGCAAATTCCCTATGTCTTTATTTATGAGGTCCATTATGATCCTCTCCATGGCTTTGCAGATAAGGCTTGTCAAGCTAATGGGCGGTAATTTCCAGGGTCGGTGGAGGCACCGCCTTTGTGAAGTGGGACCACAGTTGCAGTGCGCCACTCCTGGGTACGTATCCAGAGGTAAGACTTTGATTAAACAGCTGTCCTAGCTGTGGGTTTAATTCCTCATTGAGTTCGTGGAGCACACAGCTGGGGACACTATCAGGTCCCATGGATGCTGTGTTTTCTTCTTTGGAGAGAACAGTTCTCACTTGGGCTGGAGATGTTTGGGGGCTGAAATCGTTTGGTATAGATATCTCTCCTTTGGGGAGGGGAGAAGTTTGCACTGAACCTGTCAGCCAGTATGTTGGCAATGTCTGTAGGATCAGTAATCTTCACATCATTTTGAACTAGTTCTGAGCATATCTGGGAGTTTCCTCCTAGGTTTCTAACATAGCTAAAGAAGGCCTTATGATTGTCTTTTGAGTCTTTAGCTATTTTTCTCTCGAAATTTGCTTTGGATGATTTTATGAGAGCTCTTAGTTTTTACTTATAGTGATCA